>NC_079215.1:2177981-2247981 GCF_029633865.1 Lampris incognitus | reverse complement strand
GGAAATGGCTGTGGTGAATACATATTTCAAGAAGAGGGAGGAACACAGGGTGATGTACAAGAGTGGAGGAAAGTGCACACAGGTGGACTATATCTTATGTAGAAGGCGCCATCTAAAAGGGATTGGAGACTGCAAGGTGGTGACAGGGGAGAATGTAGCTAGGCAGCATCGGATGGTGGTCTGTAGGATGACTTTGGAGACCAAGAAGAGGAAGCGAGTGAAGACACAGCCGAAGATCAAATGGTGGAAGTTGAAGAAGGAAGACTGTTGTGTGGAGTTCAGGCAGGAGTTAAGACAGGCACTGAGTGGTAGTGAAGAGTTGCCAGATGGCTGGACAACCACTGCAGAAATAGTGAGGGAGACAGCTAGGAAGGTACTTGGTGTGTCATCAGGACAGAGGAAGGAAGACAAGGAGACTTGGTGGTGGAATGAGGAAGTACAGCAAATTATACAGAGGAAAAGGTTGACAAAGAAGAAGTGGGATAGTCAGAGAGATGAAGAAAGTAGACAGGAGTACAAGGAGATGCAGCGTAAAGCAAAGAGAGAGGTGGCAAAGGCAAAGGAAAAGGCGTATGGTGAGTTGTATGACAGGTTAGACACTAAGGAAGGAGAAAAGGACTTGTACCGATTGGCTAGACAGAGGGACCAAGCTGCAAAGGATGTGCAGCAAGTTAGGGCGATCAAGGATAGAGATGGAAATGTGCTGACGAGCGAGGAGAGTGTGCTGAGAAGGTGGAAGGAATACTTTGAGGGGCTGATGAATGAAGAAAATGAGAGAGAGAGAAGGTTGGATGATGTAGGGATAGTGAATCAGGAAGTTCAGCGGATTAGCAAGGAGGAAGTGAGGGTAGCTATGAAGAGGATGAAGAGTGGAAAGGCAGTTGGTCCTGATGACATACCTGTGGAGGCATGGAGATGTTTAGGAGAGATGGCAGTGGAGTTTTTAACTAGATTGTTTAACACAATCTTGGAAAGTGAGAGGATGCCTGAGGAGTGGAGAAGAAGCATACTGGTACCGATTTTCAAGAACAAGGGCGATGTGCAGAACTGTAACAACTACAGAGGTATAAAGTTGATCAGCCACAGCATGAAGATTTGGGAAAGAGTAATAGAAGCTAGGTTAAGAGGAGAGGTGATGATCAGCAGCAGCAGTATGGTTTCATGCCATGAAAGAGCACCACAGATGTGATGTTTGCTTTGAGAATGTTGATGGAGAAGTATAGAGAAGGCCAGAAAGAGTTGCATTGTGTCTTTGTAGATTTAGAGAAAGCTTATGACAGAGTGCCGAGAGAGGAGGTGTGGTATTGTATGAGGAAGTCAGGAGTTGCAGAGAAGTAGGAGTGTAGGAGTGGTGCAGGATACGTATGAGGGAAGTGTGACAATGGTGAGGTGTGCGGTTGGAATGACAGATGGGTTGAAGGTGGAGGTGGGATTACATCAAGGATCGGCTCTGAGCCCTTTCTTGTTTGCAATGGTGATGGACAGGTTGACGGACAAGATCAGGCAGGAGTCTCCATGGACGATGATGTTCGCGGATGACATTGTGATCTGTAGCGAGAGTAGGGTGCAGGTGGAGGAGAGCCTGGAGAGGTGGAGGTATGCACTGGAGAGAAGAGGAATGAAAGTCAGTAGGAGCAAGACAGAATACCTATGCGTGAATGAGAGAGAGGACAGTGGAATGGTCAGGATGCAAGGAGTGGAGGTGACGAAGGCATACGAGTTTAAATACTTGGGGTCAACTGTCCAAAGTAACGGGGAGTGCAGAAGAGAGGTGAAAAAGAGAGTGCAGGCAGGGTGGAGTGGGTGGAGAAGAGTGTCAGGAGTGATTTGCGACAGAAGGGTACCAGCAAGAGTTAAAGGGAAAGTTTACAAGATGGTTGAGAGACCAGCTATGTTATATGGTTTGGAGACAGTGGCACTGATGAAAAGACAGGAGGAGGAGCTGGAGGTGGCAGAGATGAAGATGATAAGATTTTCACTGGGAGTGATGAAGAAGGACAGGATTAGGAACGAGTATATTAGAGGGACAGCTCAGGTTGGACGGTTTGGAGACAAAGCAAGAGAGACAAGATTGAGATGGTTTGGACATGTGTGGAGGAGAGATGCTGAGTATATTGGGAGAAGGATGCTGAATATGGAGCTGCCAGGGAAGAGGAGAAGAGGAAGGCCAAAGAGGAGGTTTATGGATGTGGTGAGGGAGGACATGCAGGTGGCTGGTGTGACAGAGGAAGATGCAGAGGACAGGAAGAGATGGAAACGGATGATCCGCTGTGGCGACCCCTAACGGGAGCAGCCGAAAGTAGTAGTAGTAGTAGCAGTAGTTGTGTTGTTGTTGTTTTACATGCTTTGGCAATATGTACACAAACGTATGTAATGCCAATAAAGCACATATTGAATTGAATTGAATTGACAGAGAGACAGACAGAGACAGAGAAACTGTGAAATATTGCCTGTACATGACGCATATAGTATCATGTACATAACTCATATAGTATCATGTACATAGTTCATATAGTATCATGTATATAATGCATATATTATCATGTACATAATGCATGTAGCATCATGTACATAACTCATATAGTATCATGTACATAACTCATATATTATCTACATGATTCATATAGTATCATGTACATAACTCATACATTATCATGTACATAATGCATATAGTATCATGTACATAACTCATATAGTATCGTGTACATAACTCATATTATCATGTACATAACTCATAGTATCATGTACATAACTCATATATTATCATGTACATTATTCATATAGTATCATGTACATAGTTCATATAGTATCATGTACATGATTCATATAGTATCATGTACATAACTCATATAGTATCATGTGCATGGAGTTCAGGTTTCTCCACATCATGTGTGCTCAGGCTTAATGGTAAGAGTGAATAGTCACTACCAACAACTTTTTAATGGTAGGAGTGACTAGTCACTACTAACAACATTTTATGGTAAGGGAGTGAATAGTCACTACTAACAACTTTTTAATAGTAAGAGAGTGAATAGTCACTACTAACAACTATTTAACGGTAAGAGATTGAATAGTCACTACTAACAACTTTTTAATGGTAGGAGTGACTAGTCACTACTAACAACATTTTATGGTAAGAGAGTGAATAGTCACTACTAACAACTTTTTAATAGTAAGAGAGTGAATAGTCACTACTAACAACTATTTAATGGTAAGAGAGTGAATAGTCACTACTAACAACTTTTTAATGGTAATAGTGAATAGTCATTACTAACAACACTTTAATGGTAAGAGTGAATAGTCACTACTAATAACTTTTTAATGTTATGGTGAACAGTCACTACTAACAACTTTTTAATGGTAAGAGAGTGAATAGTCACTACTAACAACACTGTAATGTAAGAGTGAATAGTCACTACTAACAACTTTTTAATCGTAAGAGTGAATAGTGACCGCTAACAACTTTTTAATAGTAAGAGTGAATAGTCACCGCTAACAACTTTTAAATGCTAAGAGTGAATAGTCACTACTAACAACATTTTAATGGTAAGGGAGTGAATAGTCACTACTAAACACTTTTTAATGGTAAGAGTGAATAGTGACTACCAACAACTTTTTAATGGTAAGAGTGAATAGTCACTACTAAGAACTGCTTAATGGTAAGAGAGAGAATAGTCACTACAAACATTTTTAATGGTAAGAGTGAATAGTCACTACTAACAACATTTTAATGGTAACGGTGAATAGTCACTACTAACAACACTATAATGATAAGAGTGAATAGTCACTACCAACAACTTTTTAATGGTGAGAGTGAATAGTTACTACTAACAACTTCTTACTGGTAAGAGTGAATAGTCACTACTAACAACATTTTAATGGTAAGAATGAAAAGTCAATACTAACAACATTTTAATGGTAATAGAGAATAGTTACTACTAACAACTTTTTAATGGTAGGAGTGACTAGTCACTATTAACAAAATTTTAATGGTAAGGGAGTGAATAGTCACTACTAACAACTTTTAAATGGTAAGAGTGAATAGTCACTACTAAAAACATTTTAATGGTAAGAATGAATAGTCACTACTAACAACATTTTAATGGTAATAGTGAATAGTTACTACTAACAACTTTTTAATGGTAGGATTGACTACTCACTACTAACAACCTTTTAATGGGAAGAGTGAATAGTTATTACTAACAACATTTTAATGGTAATAGTGACTAGTCACTACTAACAACTTTTTAATGGTAAGAGTGAATAGTCACTATTAACAACATTTTAATGGTAAGACTGATTAGTCACTATTAACAACATTTTAATGGTAGGAGTGACTAGTCACTTACTAACAACATTTTAATGGTGAGTGAATATTCACTACTAACAACTTTTTAATGGTAAGAGTGAATAGTCACTATTAACAACATTTTAATGGTAAGGGTGAATAGTTATTACTAACAACTTTTTAATGGTAAGAGTGAATAGTCACTATTAACAACATTTTAATGGTAAGAGTGAATAATCACTATTAACAACATTTTAATGGTAAGGGTGAATAGTTATTACTAACAACTTTTTAATGGTAAGAGTGAATAGTCACTATTAACAACATTTTAATGGTAAGAGTGAATAGTTATTACTAACAACATTTTAATGGTGAGTGAATATCCACTACTAACAACTTTTTAATGGTAAGAGTGAATAGTCACTATTAACAACATTTTAATGGTAAGACTGATTAGTCACTATTAACAACATTTTAATGGTAAGGGTGAATAGTTATTACTAACAACTTTTTAATGGTAAGAGTGAATAGTCACTATTAACAACATTTTAATGGTAAGAGTGAATAGTCACTATTAACATTTTAATGGTAAGGGTGAATAGTTATTACTAACAACTTTTTAATGGTAAGAGTGAATAGTCACTATTAACAACATTTTAATGGTAAGAGTGAATAATCACTATTAACAACATTTTAATGGTAAGGGTGAATAGTTATTACTAACAACTTTTTAATGGTAAGAGTGAATAGTCACTATTAACAACATTTTAATGGTAAGAGTGAATAGTTATTACTAACAACATTTTAATGGTGAGTGAATATCCACTACTAACAACTTTTTAATGGTAAGAGTGAATAGTCACTATTAACAACATTTTAATGGTAAGAGTGAATAGTCACTATTAACAACATTTTAATGGTAAGGGTGAATAGTTATTACTAACAACTTTTTAATGGTAAGAGTGAATAGTCACTATTAACAACATTTTAATGGTAAGGGTGAATAGTTATTACTACCAACTTTTTAATGGTAAGAGTGAATAGTCACTATTAACAACTTTTTAATGGTAAGAGTGAATAGTTATTACTAACAACATTTTAATGGTGAGTGAATATTCACTACTAACAACTTTTTAATGGTAAGAGTGAATAGTCACTACTAACAAAACTCAGTGTGTTTACATGCACAGTTAAGTGGAGCTAAGGTTACAGCTCGATCAGACCATGTAACTGGACTACTGTCGTTGTCCCAGTATAGAAGAACCGGGTGACAATCGATTTATTGATGGAAGTATGTCCGACCCCGGTACGGTAGGTGGCTCTTTGCCCTCTTCAGCTGGTTGCTATTGGATCTTCTTCTGGTTGACCTATTGCATCACATACCAAACAAGCGACAAACAATTTAGCCAGCTGCAGGCAGGTTCCACGTAGAGTAGTGGAAACATGGACCACTTTACAGCGCTGTACATATCATACGTGCTCCACACTTTATCATTATGTATTATGTTAGCTTAACGGTACCAGCAACTCAGCTGAGACGGAATTATTCAAACCCATGTCCACGCCATGCTGTATGGCTTGAGACAATGTCCACGCCATGCTGTAGGGTTCGGGACAATGTCCACGCCATGCTCTACGGCTCGGACAATGTCCACGCCATGCTCTACGGCTCGGACAATGTCCATGCCATGCTCTACGGCTCGGACAATGTCCATGCCATGCTCTACGGCTCGGACAATGTCCACGCCATGCTCTACGGCTCGGACAATGTCCATGCCATGCTCTACGGCTCGGACAATGTCCATGCCATGCTCTACGGCTCGGACAATCTCCATGCCATGCTCTACGGCTCGGGACAATGTCCATGCCATGCTCTACGGCTCGGGACAATGTCCACGCCATGCTCTGCGGCTCAGGCGTCCCGGCAGCTCCTCCAAGATGTCGGCGTGTGGCCATGTAAAACTGGACTGTGGCCACTTGTTTGCTTGTTTTTCTCTGCATCGTCGTAGTAGGCCTGTTTGAGGGGCTTCCACCGAACACGGATTTGCTCGGGGGTTCTTGTAAATCCTGCTTTGTCCGACTTTTCCACCACTTTCTTACACAGTTCACCATTCCGCGTCCTCTTTCCATCCATGTACTTGAGGATATTCAGCTCCTTCAGCTGACACAACATGAAGTTTGTCTCCTCGTCTGTCCAGAAGTGCGTGGTTCTCGCTCCAGCACTCGCCATGTTGATCCTGTTGATGTTACACTGTTCCACTTCCGGGTGAAAGACCGCCGTGGGAACTATGGATCATGTGCAGAACGCCTAGGCCACTTCGGGGCCGACTGAAGCGTAGACATGCCAGAGTAAATCCATCCCAAACCGCATCATCTAGGTGTGTTACTCCCACTTCCAGAAACTAGATTTAGTATGACTTCAGTGGGACTAACACGCTTACATGTGTTTTAAAAGTCCAGTTTTAGTCACACTAACACAATAAACCCACTTTCTAATGTCATGTAAATGTACTGAGTGTGTCTGTGTGCGACTTATAGTTTATTTTTCTTCATATTTTTACTCACTGTCTGTTTTTACAGACTGACAGCTGACAGTGAAGAGAGACAGACACTGTGAGCTGTGTCTGTCAATGTCATCCTGTCTCTCCACTGCTGGACAACTCCAGCCACTTCAGCTCTGTCATTTCTAGGGGTACACACACACACACACACACATATATATATATATATATATATATATATATATATGTGTGTGTGTGTGTTTGTGTGCATGCTGGTGTGTTTTGTGTGAGTGCAAGTATGCTTGTGTAATGCATTTGTATATGTAATGTGCAGTGCGTGTACATGTACATATGTATGTTATAGTCCATTTGTTAAGCTGTGAATGTGTGTGACTTGTGCCTGTCTGAAAAAAAGACTGCCTGTGTGTGTCTGTGGTTTTGCACATGTGTTGCTGTGGACATTTTTTCCCTGTTAGGCTTAACACCATATGACAGTTCTGGGCCAGGCTGCCAGCTATTCAAGGCTGCGTGCGCGCGCGCACACACACACACGCGCGCGCGCGCGCACACACACACACACACATACACACAAAACAAACCTCAACCACATGGGTGAACCTGCTCATCCTCCACATGGACAACGATGAAAAACAAGATGGCGGGGTACCACAGTGCACACCACCACCCTTAATGTCTGGAACTCTTGGGGGGGGCGTCACATTAACATTGGCATCCCTTTCGCAAATGACGCCCCTCTGAGGAACATCTGTGCAGTGCAGCAGATACAGTGTGCAGCAGACACTGTGTGGCAGATACAGTGTGCAGCAGACACTGTGTGGCAGATACAGTGTGCAGCAGACACGGTGTGGCAGATACAGTGTGCAGACACAGTGTGCAGCACAGTGTGCAGCAGATACAGTGTGCAGCACAGTGTGCAGCAGATACAGTGTGCAGCAGACACGGTGTGGCAGACACAGTGTGCAGCAGACACGGTGTGCAGCAGATACAGTGTGCAGCAGACACGGTGTGCAGCAGATACAGTGTGCAGCAGACACGGTGTGCAGCAGATACGGTGTGCAGCAGACACGGTGTGCAGCAGACACGGTGTGCAGCAGATACAGTGTGCAGCAGACACGGTGTGCAGCAGATACAGTGTGCAGCAGACACGGTGTGCAGCAGATACGGTGTGCAGCAGACACGGTGTGCAGCAGACACGGTGTGCAGCAGATACAGTGTGCAGCAGACACGGTGTGCAGCAGATACAGTGTGCAGCAGACACGGTGTGCAGCAGATACGGTGTGCAGCAGACACGGTGTGCAGCAGACACGGTGTGCAGCAGATACAGTGTGCAGCAGATACAGTGTGCAGCAGACACGGTGTGGCAGATACAGTGTGCAGCAGCACAGTGTGCAGCAGACACCGTGTGCAGCAGACAGTGTGCAGCAGACACAGTGTGCAGCAGACACCGTGTGGCAGATACAGTGTGCAGCAGCACAGTGTGCAGCAGACACAGTGTGCAGAAGATACAGTGTGCAGCAGACACGGTGTGGCAGATACAGTGTGCAGAAGATACAGTGTGCAGCAGACACGGTGTGGCAGATACAGTGTGCAGCAGATACAGTGTGCAGCAGACACAGTGTGCAGCAGACACGGTGTGCAGCAGACACAGTGTGCAGCAGACACGGTGTGGCAGATACAGTGTGCAGAAGATACAGTGTGCAGCAGACACAGTGTGCAGCAGACACGGTGTGCAGCAGACACGGTGTGGCAGATACAGTGTGCAGCAGCACAGTGTTTAGCAGACACGGTGTGCAGCAGACACAGTGTGCAGCAGACACGGTGTGCAGCAGATACAGTGTGCAGCAGACACGGTGTGCAGCAGATACGGTGTGCAGCAGACACGGTGTGCAGCAGACACGGTGTGCAGCAGATACAGTGTGCAGCAGCACAGTGTGCAGCAGATACAGTGTGCAGCAGACACGGTGTGCAGCAGACACAGTGTGCAGCAGACACGGTGTGGCAGATACAGTGTGCAGCAGCACAGTGTGCAGCAGACACAGTGTGCAGCAGACACGGTGTGCAGCAGACACGGTGTGCAGCAGACAGTGTGCAGCAGACACAGTGTGCAGCAGACACAGTGTGCAGCAGACACGGTGTGCAGCAGATACAGTGTGCAGCAGACACGGTGTGCAGCAGACACAGTTTGCAGCAGATACAGTGTGCAGCAGACACAGTGTGCAGCAGACACAGTGTGCAGCAGACACGGTGTGCAGCAGATACAGTGTGCAGCAGACACGGTGTGGCAGATACAGTGTGCAGCAGCACAGTGTGCAGCAGACACGGTGTGCAGCAGACACAGTGTGCAGCAGACACAGTGTGGCAGATACAGTGTGCAGCAGACACAGTGTGCAGCAGACACAGTGTGCAGCAGACACCGTGTGGCAGATACAGTGTGCAGCAGATACGGTGTGGCAGATACAGTGTGCAGAAGATACAGTGTGCAGCAGACACGGTGTGCAGCAGACACAGTGTGCAGCAGACACAGTGTGGCAGATACAGTGTGCAGCAGACACAGTGTGCAGCAGACACGGTGTGCAGCAGCACAGTGTGGCAGATACAGTGTGCAGCAGATACGGTGTGGCAGATACAGTGTGCAGAAGATACAGTGTGCAGCAGCACAGTGTGCAGCAGACACGGTGTGCAGCAGATACAGTGTGCAGCAGACACGGTGTGCAGCAGATACAGTGTGCAGCAGACACAGTGTGCAGCAGATACAGTGTGCAGCAGACACAGTGTGCAGCAGACACGGTGTGCAGCAGACACGGTGTGCAGCAGACACGGTGTGCAGCAGACACGGTGTGCAGCAGACACGGTGTGCAGCAGATACAGTGTGCAGCAGACACAGTGTGCAGCAGACACGGTGTGCAGCAGACACGGTGTGCAGCATACACAGTGTGCAGCAGACACGGTGTGCAGCAGACACAGTGTGCAGCAGACACAGTGTGGCAGATACAGTGTGCAGCAGACACGGTGTGCAGCAGATACAGTGTGCAGCATACACAGTGTGCAGCAGACACGGTGTGCAGCAGACACAGTGTGCAGCAGACACAGTGTGGCAGATACAGTGTGCAGCAGACACGGTGTGCAGCAGACACGGTGTGCAGCAGACACGGTGTGCAGCAGATACAGTGTGCAGCAGACACGGTGTGCAGCAGACACAGTGTGCAGCAGACACAGTGTGGCAGATACAGTGTGCAGCAGATACGGTGTGGCAGATACAGTGAGAAGCAGTTCTGTGTGTGCGTCTGCAGCGGATGCTTATGGGAAGTGAAGCAATTAATGAGCAGCCTCGTGTTGTCGGGACCATCATCCGGTGCATGACCATCAGCACCCCATCACAATGCCAGTGACACGGTGAAACCTGAAAGTGTACATCTGTAAAGGTGTATTGTGCTTACCATATCTGCCTTTTATCATTGACTTATTTTTTTCTTTTTAGAGTTTTCCCCTTTTCCTCCCCAATTGTATCCGGCCAATTACCCCACTTGTCCGAGCTGTCCCGGTCTCTGCTCCACCCCCTCTGCTGTTATCTCCTGACCAAGCTGGAGATAACAAGGGGATTCGAACTGGTGATCCCTGTGCTACCCAGATTCCCCCTTTCATTTTAACAGTACGAATTCAGAACAATTTAGTAACTTCCGGACAAACTAAAACCTGATGCTGGACCGTCATATAGATGTGTGAATTGAAATACTATTGGCCACGGCCAATAGTATCTGTAGGGACGCCTGACCAAGCCACTCATATCTATGGCTCTGTTAGCGAAGGGCGTTGGTAAACATCGGGACACAAAGAGCCATGGACATCAATAGCTCTGACAACGACTCCCAGAGGATAAACGCTGAGTCTCAGCACCAGCCAGTCAGACTAGCTTGGTCTAGTCAGAAAGGCACGAACTGAGGAAGCCTCTTGGATGAGAGGCGAAACGTCTTCACGGATAAATACCAAGTCCAGTTGCACTTGATTCAACTCCTTTGGAAAATAATAATAAACTTATATAGCGCTTTTCTACAGTCAAAGTGGCTTTACAATAAATGGGGTGAAACAAGACAACAGATAAACATAACACAACATACAGGGGTGGATGGGAAGGGGGTTCTACGAGAGGGAGAAGCTGCAGCTACACACGACGCCAGCAGTACTCTCTCATTTAAACACATACAAAAGATGGCCGTTTCGCTTCCAGTTTGGGAAGATGGCGGTGCGAATTCACATTTGTGGAGGCCTCACCCAGTGCCATCCGTCCATGAAGTGTCTTTGTCCACATCTGCGTCTAAGTTTTGTCTTCGTTTGATGGCTGGGAGAGCTGGTGCTAGATTGGCTGGGGCAGCTTGATCTGCTGTGTCCTATGGGCCCAGGGACCACGGCTCAGCCCGGAGCTACGTCCGAGGAGGTAACACCAAGGCCAGTCTGACAGGATGTGGAAGTGGGGCAGGCTAAGCTAACCGCTAGCCCACGCAGACCAGCACTTCCGATAACACCGAGGGTGGTCTGGTGGCAGTCTAGCCTAGCGTTGACTGTGTTTTGGTGTGCATCGCCTAGCGTTGACTGTATTTCGAAAGTGTCTGGCTGGGAGAGCTGGCGTTGGATCGGCTGGGGAAGCCTGAGACCACGGTCCCTGCCCGGAGCTGCGCCCAAAGAGGAAGCACCGAGGGCGGTCTGACAGGACGCAGAAGCGAGGCAGGCTAAGCTAACTGCTAGCCCATGCAGACTAGCGGTTCTGACAGTCATCCTGGCTGGCGTTCGCTCTCTTGGACAAGGATTTTTTGTTTAGTTTGGATATGTGTTAGTTTGGATGTGTGTGTTCTTTTGGTTCTTGGATGTGTGTTCTTGTCTTTGTGTTGCACTGCTGTGGGTTGGGGGACACGATGTTTTGTTTCATTTCATGTACACAAGTGCATGAAATTAAATGACAAACTGTTCCTGATAACTATCATTCTAAATTTTGCTATCATTGATATTATTAGTCCATATCTGCAGATATCACTGTGAACGGGCTCAGTGTGGCTTTTAACAAGATATGACGTGGTTTTCCAGTCCATGTGAGATAGTATTTACATGAAGTCGTGTTTTAAGTTCAATTTTGGCCTAGTCAAGTTATTCTGCCGGAGTGAAATGATCCTCTAATTTGTCGTAGAAGCCAAACTTATCTTCAGCCCACTGATTTACACAAACGATGCTGGCTGCATGATCCCTGTGGGGGGGAATTCATTCTCTGCTGTGACATATCAGACTATCATCTACATATCAGACTATTATCCACATATTAGACTATTATCTATATATCAGACTATTATCTACACATCAGACTATCATCTACATATCAGACTATCATCCACATATTAGACTATTATCTATATATCAGACTATTATCTACACATCAGACTATCATCTACATATCAGACTATTATCTACACATCAGACTATCATCCACATAACAGATTATCATCTTCATATTAGACTATCATCTACACATCAGACTATCATCTACATATCAGACTATTATCTACACATCAGACTATCATCTACATATCAGACTAAGATCTACATATTAGACTATTATCTACACATCAGACTATCATCCACATAACAGACTATCATCTACATATCAGACTAAGATCTACATATCAGACTATCATCCACATATCAGACTATCATCTACATATCAGACTATCATCCACATAACAGACTATCATCTTCATATTAGACTATCATCTACACATCAGACTATCATCTACATATCAGACTATTATCTACACATCAGACTATCATCTACATATCAGACTAAGATCTACATATCAGACTATCATCTACACATCAGACTATCATCTACATATCAGACTATTATCTACACATCAGACTATCATCTACATATCAGACTAAGATCTACATATTAGACTATTATCTACACATCAGACTATCATCCACATAACAGACTATCATCTACATATCAGACTAAGATCTACATATCAGATTATCATCTATATATCAGACTATCATCCACATATCAGACTATCATCTACATATCAGACTATCATCTACATATCAGACTATCATCTACACATCAGACTATCATCTTCATATCAGACGATCATCTACACATCAGACTATCATCTACATATCAGACTATCATCTACATAACAGACTATCCTCTACATTTCAGACTCATCTACATATCAGACTATCATCTACATATCAGACTATCATCCACATAACAGACTATCATCTACATAACAGACTATCATCCACATAACAGACTATCATCTACATATCAGACTATCATCTACATATTAGACTATCATGTTCATATCAGACTATCATCTACATATTAGACTATCATCTACATATTAATCATCTACACATTAGACTATCATCTACATATTAGACTATCATCTACATATCAGACTATCATCTTCATATCAGACGATCATCTACACATCAGACTATCATCTACATATTAGACTATCATCTACATAACAGACTATCATCTACATATCAGACTATCATATACACATCAGACTATCATCTACACATCAGACTATCATCTACATATCAGACTACCTGCTACATATCAGACTATCATCTACACATCAGACTATCGTCTACACATCAGACTATCATCTACATATCAGACTATCATCTACATATTAGACTACCTGCTACATATCAGACTATCATCTACAGACTGAAAATAAGCATCATGGACCCTGAAGCCAAACACTGTAGTGTCAGTATAGCACAGCGCTGTACAGTAAAGGAGAGTACGGGGGAAGAAATATTTTTCTTCTCTCTGATGTCCCGAGTAGTTTGCAGTGAAAGGAGGCTGCCGTGAGGAAAGTCTCGATGGCGGCCATCTTGTTTGCATGTTCTCACTTGCATGTGAATGCCCTGTTCGCCAGTTTCCCGCTCTTTCTCATTCCTTCTCTCCTTTCTGTCTCACCTATGCTCACAATTCGTACAACTACAACTGAAGTCATCTTGTGAGTGACAGAGAGACAGACAGCTAGCTAGATACTAGATCGATCGATTGATAGATCGACAGATATAGATAGATAGATAGATAGATAGATAATATAGATAGACAGATGGATAGATAAATAGAGGGATGGATGATGGATGGATGGATGTGTAGCTTGACAGATAGATATAGATATATATTCCACATTGTCCAACAAGAGGTAAACTGTGGCCAGACTTTGCAAATTAAGTTCACCTTCATACAGACCTGCGTATACGCATGCATATACATATATCATGATACATATCGTCACCTTCTTAAAACAATGGCCTAAGTCATATTTTCAAGTTTTTCAAAAAACAATAAACTGAAACAAATACAGAATATATGATATTTCTTAATCATTTCACACAAAAAGGTTATGTCAATATATGACTATTGACATACAAATAACGCTGTATATTTTCGTAACCTTTTTGTGTGAAATGATTAAGAAATATCATATATTCTATATTTGTTTCAGTTTATTCTGTTTTTTGAAAAACTTGAAAATATGACTTAATTATTATAGAAGGTGATGATATATACACATGCATATACATATATCATGATACGTTTTTTCTACGTCGCTTGTCGTCTCTCCACTCATGTGCTCCTGGCGTGTTCTTGACCTGAACGACACACATCCAACCATCCAGAACAGTGTTTCCCAACCGGGGGTGCGCGTACCCCTAGTGGTACATGTGTGGTCCCCAGGGGGTAAGTGAAAAGATTTTAAAGATGAGAGAAAAATTTTTTTTTAAAAATGTACAGGAAAACTGTAACCAAATAATGAATAATGTACAATCTGTAATAATGTAACCAAAATTGGGACAATTAAAATTAAGTAATAATTTGCTGGCTATATTATTATTGGCTATACTTTTTCGTAATGCGTGGCAGTTTCCCACCGGACCTTGTCAGTTGTCACTCCGCTCACGAGCGCATACTGGCGAGCTGTTTTTCTTGCTAGCTAGCAAAATATCAAGCCTCTTTCAGAGTTTTCTGTTAACGTTATGGATAAATGGCTGAGTCGAGCAGGTTCATCCAGCAACAACAGCACAGCGGACACTGCTGAATCGGGAGAACCCATTCAGAAGAAAAAGGAAACACATCGTCAGTTTGGTGAACAATATGTGCTCTCTGGATTTACTGCCACAACTACAGAGCCACCGCAGCCAATGTGTTTCCTCTGTGGAAACGTGCTTTCCAATAAAAGCATGAAACTGTCCCATTTACATCGCCACCTCAGTACTACGCATCGCTCCTGTGTGGGTAAACCCACGGAGTTCTTCCATAAAAAGCTGGCTGAATTTAAGAGCAGCCAAGAAAAACTAAAGAAAGCGACATCTGTCTCAACCAAGGCCTTGGAGGCATCATATGCTGTGTCGCTACTCGTGGCTAAATCAAAAAAGCCATTTACCATAGCTGCAGAGCTCATCTTGCCTGCTGCTGTCATTCTCGCAGAAACAATGATTGATAAGAAAGCAGCTGATGTCCTGACCAAAGTGCCGTTGTCAAATCATCCTGTGTGCCATTGGCTTGACGACATGGGAATCGGTATTACTGACCAAGTGGTGGGGAAACTGAAAGAGTCGGGTACGTTTGCTTTGCAGTTGGATGAATCAATGAATGTCAATGGGGAAGCGCAACTGATTGTGTTTGTGCGTTACAAAGACACTTTGGAGATGAACAAGCACATTCTGTTTTGCTAGAAACTCATGGGGAGAACTACCAGACAGCACATTTTTAACGTTATTGACCATTTGTTCTCTCAACACAAGCTGGATTGGAAGTCCTGCTCTCATATGTGCACAGGCGGCGTTGCAGCAGAGTGAATGGTTAATGGCCCACATTAAAAAAGATAAACCCTGATGTTACATGGATGCACTGCATGATTCACCGAGAAGCATCAGCTAGCAAGAGAATGATCCAAAGTTACACCATGCTTTGAATGATGTCATAAAAGTGATCAACTTCATACAGTCCAGGCCTTTGAATCATAGACTGTTTCAGTCACTTTGTCATGACGGTGGGTCAGAACATGAACAGCTACTGCGTCACATCGATGTCCGGTGGTTATCCTGAGGGAAGACGTTACAGCGGCTGTTCAAGCTACGCAATGAAGTGAGGGAATTTCTGTTGGAGCACACGCACCCCCTTGTGGCTATGTTCGATGATACTGACTGGGTATCTCGGCCGGGATACCTCTCTGATATTTTCAGCAAACTCAACCAGCTGAAGCTCTCTTCAAGGTAAAGACACACATGTTCTTAGCTTGTATAACAAAGTATGTGGATTCATGGAGAATATCAAGCTCTGGCAGAGCAAATGTGAAGATGGGGACACAAGTTGTTTCCTGCAGCTGGACACAAACATTGCCACTGGTGAATGTGACAGAGCTACAATTGTCAAAATAGTACACACACATTTATCCAAGCTCAAGAATGACTTCAACTCCTACTTCCCTGATGTTGTCAACAAGTCTTCCAAACTGGACTGGGTGCGTAATCCATTTGTGATGGACATTAACAGCGGCATTCCCGACAAACTGCAAGAAAACCTCATAGACGTGTCCTCAGATAGGAGCCTGAAGATGAGGCACTCAAGCACACCACTGATACAGTTCTGGTGTGTTGTGCAAAAGGAGCATCCTGACTTGGGGCAACATGCCCTGAATGAACTGTTGCCCTTGGATCCACACACCTGCGTGAGGTGACGTTCTCCACCATGACCCACATCAGAACTAAACACAGGAACAAGCTCAAAGTGGAGAATAACCTGGTCACAGCTGTTGCAACAATCTCCCCCAGACCCACAAAGCCGATGAGTGACAAACAGGCTCAAGTGTCCCATCAAGTGTCACATTAATTGCTGAGTTTGAGCCTTACTTTTTTTTTAAAGTCTATAAAAGACAGCTATTATGAGTAATATAATTAGTTATGATTGAATATGATTAAAGTGTCACATTAATGGGGGAGATTGAATCTTTTTTTCGTAAAAAGGTATAATTAAATTAATGATATATTGCCCTGTGATGGTCTGGTGGCCTGTCCAGGGTGTCTCCCTGCCTGCCGCCTAATGACTGCTGGGATAGGCTCCGGCATCCCTGCGACCCTGAGAGCAGGATAAGCGGTTCGGATAATGGATGGATGGATGGATGGATGGATGGATGGCTGGATATATAGATTAAATAAAATACTGTATATGTATATATAAATTAATGATATATCCTGGTGATCACCACACTTGATTGCGCAGTAGGGGGTACTTTAGGTTGGCTTGAAATGCTTTGGGGGTACAGTACTCAAAAAAGGTTGGGAACCACTGATCCAGAAGACGACAGGTTCAGCCTTCTAGCACGACACAGTCACTTCTTTAGCCAACTGTCACCGTCAGCAGCTGCCAATGATGATAGTATACTGACCGCCAATGCTGAACATCTTTATTAGAATGGTATACTGACACCCTCCCGCCAATGCTGAATGTCTTTATTATAATGGTATACTGAAACCATCTCTGCTGTCTCTGCTGTGGAACACAGCAGTCTCCTATTCAAACTCCCAGTTTGGATGGGATGGAGCTAAACGAATGGATAAATAAGTAAATTCAACTGTGAGCAGTATCACAGTGACATCGTAAAACCCTGACAGATGTTTAAGCCCACAGAGAGACGATGAGAGAGGAGGACTCCTGTGCTTCCTCGTGCCACAATGCGGTGGGGACCAACTAGGGCGGAGAGGGAAATGGCCCGTGTAAAATAGCTAAATATCCCCCAACGCTCTTCTCAAACTGCCATTAGGCCGAGCCACTCTTGTTCTGATCCCCAACCGGGTCTGTCTCATTTTGCTTTCTTATCTCTCTTCCTCCCTCTCTCTCTCTCTCTCTCTCTCTCTCTCTCTCTCTCTCTCTCACTCTCTCTCTCTCTCTCTCCCTCTCTCTCTCAGCAGCCAGTGACGTGTGAATTCACATTAGTGAGTGCATTACACCCAAACAGGAGTTACCAATGACTGGCTATCTGGGTCAGAGTAAACACACAGAGAACGCCGAGTGTATTTATGCATGTGTACCATCTGTGTGAGCGCTTCAGAGCCTGTATGTGCAGAGCTACGGTGTATGTATGTATGTACACATGTGATTGTGCACATATGTGGCTGGGTGAATATGATCTGAGTGTGTGTGTGGGTGTGTGCACACATGCATGTGTTTGTGTGGTGCAGTGGCAAGCCCCATCAGGGATGGAGGCCGCATTACTGTGTCGTGACAAGCAGGGGCTATGTCCGTACAAGGTATAGTTAAAACTATTAGGCATCAGGGATCAGGAACAATTGATTTGTCATTTCCTCTTATGTATTAGTACGTACACAAACGAAATTCCGTTTGCCCCAGCCCACAGCAGTGCAACACAAAAAGACAAAACATCCAAAAACCTCCAAAAACAACACCACCAAAAATGTACAAAAACAGCGAGAACAAAGCAAAAACAGCCAAACAACACAGTCCACCCAATGCAACACAGTCCAGAGAACGAACGCCAGCTGGTCTGCATGGACTAGCAGTTAGCTTAGCCTGCCCCAATTCCGCGTCCCGTCAAACCGTCCTTGGTGTTTCCTCTTCAGGTGTAGCTCCAGGCAGGGCCGTGGTCCTTGGGCCCACAGGACGCAGCAGACCAGGCTCCCCAAGCCGATCCAACACCAGCTCTCCCTGCCAGACACCTTCGACATGCCTCCCCCGCACTCCACATGATGACCGAAATGCATACCAGGACAAAAACACTGCACAGTCGACGCAAGGCGAGGCCGCCGCCAGACCGCCTTGCGGAAAAAAAGGCGGGGGAAAAAAGAAAAGAAAAGAAGAAGAACGGATACAGTAGTGTCTTTGCACCTTTGCTGTGTGGCCCCCTGGATGTGTTTTGAGCATAAATAAAGAGCTAAGGCTGACTGAAAATGGAGGCTGACCAAAAAAGGAAGAACAAAATCTTCTCCTTGTGTTACAGTCACTTCCACTTGAATGAGTCAACCAGGAGTAACAGATGTAGTACATGGTGCATACTGCATTCTATGTACTGTACACTATGCTGAATAGTAGCATGCAGTATAAACTACATGCTTTAAGGATGTAGAGTGTATTAATTTGTATACCACACGTGTCATGCAGAGCCAGATATTAAATGCACTAGTTAGGCAAGTAGAATCAAGAGTGACTCACCTGGTTACTGAGGTTCATCTGTGTATAATTTATCTTTCTACTCATACATGTCTGTGTATTTTTAGCTGCCAGAGAGAGAAGCACATGATAAGCACATGGGTTCTGTTTCCAGTGTGGGAAGATGGCTGCACAAATTCATGTTTGCAGTGGCCTCACCCAGTGCCAGTGTGGGAAGATGGCAGCGCGAATTCACATTTGTGGCGGCCTCAACCAGTACCGTCCATGCAGTGTCTCATTCCACATCTAAGTTTTATCTTCGTTTGATGGCTGGCGCTGGATCGGCTGGGAGAGCGGGGCAGGCTAAGCTAACTGCTAGCTCATGCAGACCAGCAGTTCCGCTAACACTGAGTGCGGTCTGGCGGCGGCCTCACCTGGTGTTGACTGTGGTGTTTTTGATGTCGTCATGAGGAGTGCGGTGAGGGGTGTCAAGGGTGTCTGGCTGGGAGGGCTGGCACTGGATTGGCTGTGAGAGCGGGGCAGGCTAAGCTAACTGCTAGCCGACGCAGACCGGCAGTTCCCATAACATCGAGAGCGATCTTCTGGTCAAAGTTGTCTGGCTGGGAGAGTTGGTGCTGGATCGGCTGTGAGAGCTTGGTCTGATTCGTTTGGTGGGCCGGGGACCACAGCCCCTGCTTGGAGCTGCGCCCAAGGAGGAAACGCAGAGGGCGGTTTGAGAGGACGCGGAAGTGGGGCAGGCTAAGCTAACTGCTAGCCCATGCACACCGGCCGTTCCGATAGTCATCCTGGCTGGTGTTCGTTCCCTTGGACAGTGATTTTTTTTTGTTTAGTTTGGGTATGTGTGTTAGTTTGGGTATGTGTGTTAGTTTGGATATATGTGTTAGTTTGGATATATGTGTTAGTTTGGGTATGTGTGTTAGTTTGGGTATGTGTGTTAGTTTGGGTATGTGTGTTTGTTTGGATATATGTGTTAGTTTGGGTATGTGTGTTAGTTTGGGTATGTGTGTTAGTTTGGGTATGTGTGTTAGTTTGGGTATGTGTGTTAGTTTGGGTATGTGTGTTAGTTTGGGTATGTGTGTTAGTTTGGATATGTGTGTTAGTTTGGGTGTGTGTGTTCTTGTAGTTTTTGGATGTGTTGTTGTCTTTGTGTTGTACTGCTGTGGGCTGGGGGAAACATACAAGTACATGAAGTGAAACGGCAAATCAAGTGTTCTGATCCCTGACATCACTACAGACCATGCCTGAGTAACAGCTGCTAAACTGTTGAATTGTTTGAAGCCTCTGGAGGGGAATGTGCAAAAGACAACAATCCATAATCCACCATAAAGTTCCTTTTAAAGCGTCTGTACTTCAGACTTCCTGCGTGTGTGTGTGTGTGTGTGTGTGTGTGTGTGTGGTACTGACACACAGTATGGTGGAATGAGTAGCTGTTCTAACCTCCCGCTGTGCATCCCTGGTTGATGCATTAGCATCAGTCTGATGCTGAATGAGCCCAGCATGCCGGCCCTGTCTCATGGATGTGAGTTAACCTCTGAGTCAGTCAGAGAGGGATTTTAGCAGGAATCAATAACCCAGCTCACCACCGTACGGAAAATAAAACACAAAAACTTCTATGGGGATAGAAACCCCCCCCCCCTAAATTTGTACATCAGAATTGCCCAGAATAGTAGTCCGTGGTGGTGTAGCGGTCTAAGCATCGGCTTTGTGTCGATGCAGTTGCCCACTGGGGACTGGGGTTCGCGCCCCGGTCTCGTCAGATCCGACTATGGCCGGACTCGATGAAGCAGCGATAATTGGCAACGCTGTCTTCGGGGGAGGGGGGCGGAGTCGGCTTGTGTTCATCACATGAATGCGTCTCTGTGTGTGTCGGAAAAAACAGTGGTTCGGCCTGGAGTCGCCTTGTCACGAAAGTGGGGAGGCGGTCTCCTTTGAGACTGCCGGCCGGAGAGATGCAGTTGGCGAACGCACGCAGTACGAGGGTGGGTGTTTGAATTAAAATAGGGATCGATTGGCCACTAATTTGGGAGAAAAAAGGGAAAAATCAGAAATAAATTTATAAAAGAAAAAAGAATTGCCCAGAATAAAATGGGAGGAGTAAAAAAAACGTTGGGACTATTTCAACATCCAAGAGTGAAAATGTGGTACGTTTCCACATATGCCAATTTATTAGTTTTTCTGATCATTACATGTATGGGGAAATGTTAGGACAGATGAGGGATGATACAATGTACATCAAGACAGTCAATGAACCTTCTTCTGGTGTGCGAAGATGGTTGCGCGAATTCACGTTTGCAGCAGCCTCACCCAGTAACGGTGTGGGAGGATGGTGGCGCGAATTCCCATTTGCAGCGGCCTCCCCCTGTACCGTCCATGCAGTGTCTTTGTCCACATCTGTGTCTAAGTGTGTCTTCATTTGATGGCTGGGAGAGCTGGTGCTGGATTGGCTGGGAGAGCGGGGCAGGCTACGCTAACTGCTAGCCCATGCAGACCGGCAGTTCCAATAGTGTGTGTTAGTTTGGGTATGTGTGTTCTTGTAGTTTTTGGATGTATTCTTGTCTTTGTGTTGTACTGCTGTGGGCTGGGGGAATGTGTTGTCGTCTTTGTGTTGTACTGCTGTGGGCGGGGAGAATGTGTTGTTGTCTTTGTGTTGTACTGCTGTGGGCTGGGGGAATGTGTTGTTGTTTTTGTGTTGTACTGCTGTAGGGAGAATGTGTTGTTGTCTTTGTGTTGTACTGCTGTGGGCTGGGGGAATGTGTTGTTGTCTTTGTGTTGTACTGCTGTGGGCGGGGAGAATGTGCTGTTGTCTTTGTGTTGTACTGCTGTAGGGAGAATGTGTTGTTGTCTTTGTGCTGTACTGCTGTGGGCTGGGGGAGTGTGTTGTTGTCTTTGTGCTGTACTGCTGTGGGCGGGGAGAATGTGTTGTTGTCTTTGTGTTGTACTGCTGTAGGTAGAATGTGTTGTTGTCTTTGTGTTGTACTGCTGTAGGGAGAATGTGTTGTTGTCTTTGTGTTGTACTGCTGTAGGGAGAATGTGTTGTTGTCTTTGTGTTGTACTGCTGGGGGAATGTGTTGTTGTCTTTGTGTTGTACTGCTGTGGGCTGGGGGAATGTGTTGTCGTCTTTGTGTTGTACTGCTGTGGGCTGGGGGAATGTGTTGTTGTCTTTGTATTGTACTGCTGTGGGCTGGGGGAATGCGTTGTTGTCTTTGTATTGTACTGCTGTGGGCTGGGGGAATGTGTTGTTGTCTTTGTGTTGTACTGCTGTGGGCTGGGGGAATGTGTTGTTGTCTTTGTGTTGTACTGCTGTAGGGAGAATGTGTTGTTGTCTTTGTGTTGTACTGCTGTGGGCTGGGGGAATGTGTTGTTGTCTTTGTGTTGTACTGCTGTGGGCGGGGAGAATGTGCTGTTGTCTTTGTGTTGTACTGCTGTAGGGAGAATATGTTGTTGTCTTTGTGTTGTACTGCTGTGGGCTGGGGGAATGTGTTGTTGTCTTTGTGCGGTACTGCTGTGGGCTGGGGGAATGTGTTGTTGTCTTTGTGTTGTACTGCTGTGGGCTGGGGGAATGTGTTGTTGTCTTTGTGCTGTACTGCTGTGGGCTGGGGGAATGTGTTGTTGTCTTTGTGTTGTACTGCTGTGGGCGGGGAGAATGTGTTGTTGTCTTTGTGTTGTACTGCTGTAGGGAGAATGTGTTGTTGTCTTTGTGTTGTACTGCTGTGGGCTGGGGGAATGTGTTGTTGTCTTTGTGTTGTACTGCTGGGGGAATGTGTTGTTGTCTTTGTGTTGTACTGCTGGGGGAATGTGTTGTTGTCTTTGTGTTGTACTGCTGGGGGAATGTGTTGTTGTCTTTGTGCTGTACTGCTGTGGGCTGGGGGAATGTGTTGTTGTCTTTGGGTTGTACTTCTGTGGGCTGGGGGAACGTTTTGTTGTCTTTGTGTTGTACTGCTGTGGGCTGGGGGAATGTGTTGTTGTCTTTGTGTTGTACTGCTGTGGGCTGGGGGAATGTGTTGTTGTCTTTGTGTTGTACTGCTGGGGGAATGTGTTGTTGTCTTTGTGTTGTACTGCTGTGGGCTGGGGGAATGTGTTGTTGTCTTTGTGTTGTACTGCTGTGGGCGGGGAGAATGTGTTGTTGTCTTTGTGTTGTACTGCTGTAGGGAGAATGTGTTGTTGTCTTTGTGTTGTACTGCTGTGGGCTGGGGGAATGTGTTGTTGTCTTTGTGTTGTACTGCTGTGGGCTGGGGGAACGTGTTGTTGTCTTTGTGTTGTACTGCTGTGGGCTGGGGGAATGTGTTGTTGTGTTTGTGTTGTACTGCTGTGGGCGGGGAGAATGTGTTGTTGTCTTTGTGTTGTACTGCTGTAGGGAGAATGTGTTGTTGTCTTTGTGTTGTACTGCTGTGGGCTGGGGGAATGTGTTGTTGTCTTTGTGTTGTACTGCTGTGGGCTGGGGGAATGTGTTGTTGTCTTTGTGTTGTACTGCTGTGGGCGGGGAGAATGTGTTGTTGTCTTTGTGTTGTACTGCTGTGGGCTGGGGGAATGTGTTGTTGTCTTTGTGTTGTACTGCTGTGGGCTGGGGGAATGTGTTGTTGTGTTTGTGTTGTACTGCTGTGGGCTGGGGGAATGTGTTGTTGTGTTTGTGTTGTACTGCTGTGGGCGGGGAGAATGTGTTGTTGTCTTTGTGTTGTACTGCTGTGGGCTGGAAGAAACGGCATTTTGTTTCATTTCATGTAGGCAAGTGCATGAAGTGAGACGACAAATAAAGTGTTGCTGATTCCTGAATGGAAAGGATAGACTCCAAATCAGCACAGAGCAGCGAAGGAACAACTTCTAAACCTGCAGAAAGTGTTGTTTTTAGACCAGCCTTTTCTCTTCTTTTTTTGACAAACTAGCACTACTAAACAAGTAACTGACCTGTCAACCACAAAACTTCACAATGATTTAAGCAAGTTTTAAAAATGTGTTTGACACAGTGAGAAAGTGAAAAGTGCATTAATGTAAAATTGAGCTACAGTAGCTGTCAAAACAAACAGTTTTAAACCTGCATTAGCACCAGCTACGCTAGCGGCTACGCTAGCAGGCAGCAAACCCAGCCTAGGCGACAAGGATCTATCAACTGCCGATCTGTTACAAGAGATTTTCACAGTGATAAATGTGTGTATTTAGAATCAGTCATGTAGGTTTGCATTACATAGAATGTGACTCCGGTTTGGTGGCTCTCTCAGTGTTCTTAACATAGAATAACAACACTACAACACAACTATCTTCACATATACACAAAGATTGACTTCATTTCATCCATCCATTATCCAAGCCGCTTATCCGAATTCGGGTGGCGGGGATGCTGGAGCCTATCCCAGCAGTCACTGGGCGGCAGGCGGGGAGATACCCTGGACAGGCCGCCAGGCTATCACAGGGCAGTACTGACTTATACAGGTGCTATAAGAGGTGATAAGGTGCAGAGAATATCCAGAATATCCAGAAAAGAAAGAATGCTTACTATCAGACCAAAAGACAATATCTTTTGGTCTGATAGTAAGCACTATCATCCCTGCCAAACTAACCACCAAACTCCTCTCCCTTGGCCTCAACCCCTCCCTCTGTAACTGGACCCTGGACTTCCTGACCAACAGACCTCAGTCTGTTAGGTTAGGTGACCACACCTCCTCCACCCTGACCCTCAGCACAGGTGCCCCTCAAGGCTGTGTTCTGAGCCCCCTCCTTTTCTCCCTCCTTACCCATGACTGCCTGCCAACTCACCCTTCAAAAGTTATAGTTAAATTTGCAGATGACACCACAGTCATTGGCTGTATCACCAACAATGACGAGATGGCCTACAGGGACGAGATTCAGCACCTCACATCATGGTGTACAACCAACAATCTTGTCCTCAATGTGCAGAAGATGAAGGAGCTGATTGTGGACTTCAGGAGGTCTAGAAGCTGCAGCCACTCCCCCATACACATCAATGGGGTGGAAGTGGAGCGTGTTTCCAGCTTTAAATTCCTTGGAGTCCACATCAGCGAGGACCTTTCGTGGACATTAAACACCCAGACCCTTGTGAAAAAGGCCCAACAATGCCTGCATTTCCTGAGGAGGCTGAGGAGCGCCCATCTACCCCCCAAAATTCTCACCAACTTCTACCACTGCACCATAGAGAGCATCCTGACCATCTGCATCTCAGTGTGGTACAGCAACTGCACCTCAGTAGACCAGAAAGCTCTGCAGCGGGTCGTCAAGGCGGCTCAGCGTATCACCGGTACCATGCTCCCAGCGATTAAAGACATTTATCACAAACGCTGCCTTCGAAGGGGTCTGAGCATCAGCACAGATCCCACCCACCCCAACTATGGACTGTTCTCCCCCCTGCGCTCTGGGAGGCGCTACAGGAGCCTCAGAGCCCGCACTACCAGGCTCAAAAACAGCTTCTTTCCACAAGCTGTTGCCCACCTGAACCTTGCTATCCACTGCCACTGAATGTCTGTAGATATTTTTAAATATTTTGTACTCTTGCTCTTTTTTAACTTATTTCTAGCTTTTGGTCTTCATGTGTGTATATCTTATACTGTGTTTGCTGTGTTTGTGTGTGTCTGTCTTGCACTGTTTGGTGAAGCCACAACCCTCATTTCATTTTTAACATGTGCCTGCACATTGTTTTTAATGACAATAAATTGAATTGAATTGTCCTCTGCTCTGGGTTAGGTTTACGATAGGGTGTAAATTACACTGAGGACGAGGGGGACATGCCCCCCCCCTTTCAAAATCCATTTGTGCTCCCCATTCAAAACTTTTTTCTTATTATTTTTTTCCATCCACCCATTATCCAAACCGCTTATCCTGCTCTCAGGGTGGCGGGGATGCTGGAGCCTATCCCAGCAGTCATTGGGCAGCAGGCGGGGAGACACCCTGGACAGGCTGCCAAGCTGTCACAGCACCCACACACACTAGGTTTATGTTTATTATGAAGTTACTGCAGACACTACTCATTGTAATAAGATAGTAAAGTATTCTATTTTAACCAAAACAATGGTGCTGAATGCACTGCTGTCGGGCCAGCCATCAGATTCTTGCTGAGAATGTGAACTGAGTGGCTGACAGCAAAACCCCGATATGCTCCAAAAAAAAAATAAATGCCACGGATGAGTGGTGGAGACGGACAGTCTGCCACGTTCCACGTGTTCCACGCATGTGCACTTGAAAAAAAAAAGTTTTCTTTTGGATTTTCCCCCCTTTTACTCCCCAATTGTACTTGGCCCCCACTCTTCCGAGCCGTCCCGGCCACCGCTCCACCCCCTCTGCCGAGCCGGGGAGGGCTGCAAACTACCACATCACCAGCTGCTTCTTTTCACCTGACATTGAGGAGTTTCACCAGGGGGACATAGTGTGTGGGAGGATCACGCTATTCCCCCCAGTCCCCCCCCCCGAACAGGTGCCCTGACTCACCAGAGGAGGCGCTACTGCAGCGACCAGGACACATACCCACATCCGGCTTCCCACCTGCAGACATGGCCAACTGTGTCCACAGGGACGCACAACAAATCCGGAGGTAACACAGGGATTCAAACTGACAATCCCTGTGCTGGCAGGGAACAGAACAGACCACCAACACTTGAAAAATGTCTCACTGAATGAGCGATTGCAGTTCATAAGAATGAAACGCTGACAGCAGCAGTCAACCTTCGGACAAGGGATGAAAAGAAGGAAACACAAGTCGGGTGATAGAGGCTAGCCAGTAATTTAGCCCAGGATGATCATATTTTCTGTCTAGACCTGTCGATGCTAGGCTAACATTGACTGAGCCAGCACTGACATACTCTCGCTAGGTTAACGTCGTTATTATTACTAGCATTAGCTGATGAGCGAAAGTCACCCCAAGACCCCCCCCCCCATTTTATTGTGCCCTCCAACTTCTCAACCCAAAGTTAAGCCCTTGGGTTTATGTATGGATGAGTTAATGGACAATATTAAGGAGCCCATCTGACTGGGCTGCATACGTCATTGTGTGTGCGTGTAGTTGTACATGTGTGTTTGTGTCTGTCCTGAGGCAATGACCTTAATCTGGAGCGCAAGGGTGACACAAACTCAGGCCAGACAGTGTTAGAAATGACCTCATGCAACAGAAGACACACACATTTATATGAACCGACATTTGACTGCGCACACACACACACACACACACACACACACACACACACACACACACACACGCACACACACACACAAAGGTTTAACCCTTACCTCTGGGGCTATGTAGTCAGGAGTGCCGCAGAAGGTGCGTGTGGTCACCCCCTCGGCCATGTTTTCTTTACACATGCCAAAATCAGCAATCTTAATGTGTCCCTCAGAGTCCAGCATCACGTTGTCCAGCTTCAGATCCCTGAGGAGAGAGACCAGCGTTCACACAACGTCCCACCTTTCAGCCACACACTCGTTTATCCCCGCTGACTTGTTTTAGCGTGCGGCATGACAGTCAGCACGCGGGCCACCATCAGAAGAGCCGGCTCCTAACTGAAGAGCTGCTGGTTCACACCCCAGACCGGCCAGCTGGGGAAATATAGGGGAGGTGAGCAAACTACACCAGCCCCTTCTTCACTGAATACAGTCAGAGGCCTTTAAGCAAGGCAGTTAATTAATACCCAGGTGTCAGAGTACAGGAGGTCACTGCTGGCACACAATAAACCTGTCGACCGTCCTCCTCCGACACTCCCACGTTCATGTCACAACTACACTTCAGATTACATTGACTCACATGTCACCACATGTGGTTTTATACTGACACACAACCACATTTCCACCCAGCGAGTTCACGCACATTATGTTGTTTCGAACAAAGTTTTGTTGGAATATTGAATAAATTCCCCAAAATTCGCATGAATTGTTTTTTTCATTCGCTTGAGGCGGACAAACATTTTACTCAACAACAAGAAACAAAATAATTTGAAATGGAAAGACATTTTCTCAGTAAAAACAAAAAAGAAATTCATGATCGGCATTATGAGCCATCTTTTCATCTTAACTTCATGTGGGCGGTAGTGAATGATCACATATCCGGATGGTACTTCATGTATCCGGATGGTACTTCATGTATCCGGATAGTACTTCATGTGGGCGGTAGTGAATGATCACATATCCGGATGGTACTTCGTGTATCCGGATGGTACTTCATGTGGGCGGTAGTGAATGATCACATATCCGGATGGTACTTCATGTATCCGGATAGTACTTCATGTGGGCGGCAGTGAATGATCACATATCCGGATGGTACTTCATGTGGGCGGTAGTGAATGATCACATATCCGGATGGTACTTCATGTATCTGGATAATACTTCATGTGGGCGGCAGTGAATGATCACATATCCGGATGGTACTTCATGTATCCGGATGTATCTGGATGGTACTTCATGTGGGCGGTAGTGAATGATCACATATCCGGATGGTACTTCATGTATCCGGATGTATCTGGATGGTACTTCATGTGGGCGGTAGTGAATGATCACATATCCGGATGGTACTTCATGTATCCGGATGTATCTGGATGGTACTTCATGTGGGCGGTAGTGAATGATCACATATCCGGATGGTACTTCATGTGGGCGGTAGTGAATGATCACATATCCGGATGGTACCTCATGTATCCGGATGTATCCAGACGGTACTTCATGTGGGCGGTAGTGAATAATCACATATCCGGGTGGATGGAGGAGGAAATCAAACTCTTCCTTTGTCTGAGACACATGACAAAAACAGAAGTTCTTTCATGCACCATGTGGTGAAACCTGGACGTTCGTCAGTAATGAGCCCGGAGCCATGAGGACTTCTGGATCTTAACATTAGACACCCTCGCCCGAGCCACCCAGTCGAGGGTAACCAAGCCCCAACTTGTGTCCAGGTAGCACATTACGCCACCTATAACACCTTTCCACCTCTCTCCATCCGGAGCCAATGGGAAGCCTTGTCTGCGGCTTCCAAGACGTTCCTAACGGCTCTTCTTTGCAGCCCACAAATCCCCAAGAGTCACAGGACCCGGTGTAGGCTGGCCTGCAATGCCCCTGCAGCCCGGCTGTCACGATCGTGACATTTTAGTTGACGACTAATTGTCATACAAATAATCATGATTAATGATTTAATTTTTTTTTTTTTTTTGCCTTTTCCCCCCTATTTTCTGAGCCGTCCCGGTCACTGCTCCACCCCCTCTGCCAGTCTGGGGAGGGCTGCAGACCACCACGTGTCCTCCGATACATTTCTGGCTATATACGGCGTTACACTGTCTGTTAACGTGCACCATCTGGTTCTGTCACGTTCATATTTAGACACATCCGAAAGCTTCAGGAACAGACAATTGCCGGGATGGAACTGCGGCGGTGGCTGTCTTTCCAAGTTCGGTGAATTGGGTGGGGTGGTGGATCTGTAGATGGTTTTTAAATGTGTGGTATTAGTGCTTTTGACCTCCACCTTTTTGCTGCAAATCTGACAAATGGCCTCCTCCAAGTTACTGGGCTCTCCTTTTTCATTTGGCTTAAAACCAACATGTGGCCACAGCGCTGCTGTGCTGTTTGGCTCTGCAACTACGTCCATGATGTTCATGTCAACACACGCTCGTCCAAATGCAGTCGTCCAATATTATAGAATATTATAGAATGTTACAGATTATAGAATACTATAGAATATGATAGAATATTATAAAATATTATAGAATACTATAGAATGTTATAGAATACTATAGAATATGATAGAATATTATGGAATATTATAGATTATAGAATATTATAGAATGTTATGGAATATTATAGATTATATAATGTTATAGAATGTTACAGTTTATAGAATATGATAGAATATTATAGATTGTTATAGAATACTATAGAATGTTATAGAATATTATAGAATACTATAGAATATGATAGAATATTATGGAATATTATAGAATATTAGATTATAGAATATTATAGAATATGACAGAATATAATAAAATAATTTCTAGTGACTAGCACCTTAAAATGAATAAATGATAAATGGCCTGCCATAGAAATCTTTTTCATTCATCTCTTTTTCAAAACAAAAATTAATGGGCTTCAAAAAAACAAACAAACAAAAGAAATGTAACTGAGTGAACAGCTTATGTGCGTGCTATTCAAAATAACTGTGTTGAAATTCACTGTTGAATGTGGAGCAGTGTGTGTGTGTGTGAGTGTGTGAGTGATGTGAAGAGGCAGGTACGCACCTGTATATGATTCCTTTCCTGTGCAAGAACAAGAGGCCAACAGCGATCTCTGCTGCATAAAACCTGCAATGACAGCCACACCATCAGGACGCGTAGTACCACATGCACCGCAGAACCGTCAGCTGCAGTATGTCGAGAGAAAACACAACAGCCCTCGCTTTTTAAATGCTTTCCTGACATCTGCTGCTGCGCTGTCGCTCCACCTCCAGCCGGATTAAACACCAGTCCTTCCACATCACCACACACAGCATGCACGGCTGGCTGACTGACCCACTGACAAGTCAGACTTGTCAGTCAGTTTGGACAACGTCTCCAAATTCAGCTTTGGGTGTTGAAGCTCTACGTACTACCACTACCATTATTACTACCACCACCACCACTAATACTACTACTACCACCATTACTACTACTATTACTACTACCACCACCACCACTAATACTACTACTACCACCATTACTATTACTACAACCACTACTACTACTACCACTACTATTACTACTACAACTACCACCACCATTACTACTACTACTCCTGCTTTTACTACCACCACTACTCCTACCACCACTACTACTACTACCACTACGACACTACTACCACTACCACTACAACTACCATTACTACTACTACTACCACTATTACTACTACTATTACTACTACCATTACCATTATTACTACTACTACCACTACTACTACTACCACCACCATTACTACTACTACCACCACTACTACCACCACTACTACTACTACCACCATTACTACTACTATTACTACCACCAGTATTAGTACTACTAATACTCCTACCTTTACTACCACCACTACTCCTACTACTACCACCACTACTACTACTACCACTACTACACTACTACCACTATCACAACTACCACTATTACTACTAGTACTACTACTAACACTATTACTACTATTACTACTACTACTACTACTACCACTATCATTATTACTACTACTACCACTACTACTACTACCACTATTATTACTACGACTACCATTACTATTACTACTTTTGGCTGCTCCCGCTAGGGGGCGCCACAGCGAATCATCCGTTTCCATCTCTTCCTGTCTTCTGCATCTTCCTCTGTCACACCAGCCACCTGCATGTCCTCCCTCACCACCTCCATAAACCTCCTCTTTGGCCTTCCTCTTCTCCTCTTCCCTGGCAGCTCCATATTCAGCATCCTTCTCCCAGTATACCCAGCATCTCTCCTCCACACATGTCCAAACCATCTCCATCTTGTCTCTCTTGCTTTGTCTCCAAACTGCTTCGTAGGAAATAGTAATTCTAACCTCCGAATTGAACGTTTCCCAAAATCAGAACATATACTTGTGAATCAGAACGAAATCAGAACATATACTTGTGAATCAGAACGAAATCAGAACATATACTTGTGACAAATTTCTTTCACAGTAAGATAATGAGTAATTTTCTAGCGGAAGCATGCGTTTATTTGGAAGTAAAAATTAGTTTTTCTTCCTTACACTGCCTGGGGCTCTTTGAACTTTCCCACTTGCTGTATGTGGTACATGAGGTCTCCTCCATTCACATACTCCATGACGAAGTAGAGACGGTCCTGTGGCCACGCAGAAGGGAAACAGTGATTTAACAGAGCGAGGAGACACAGGAGGCGCATGGGGAGGAACAACAAAGACACGAACAAGAGAAGAAAACGAGGAGACGGGGGCAGAGAATGGGAGACAGAAAGATGGGAAAGAGATTTATTCAAATGCATTAACTGGTGTATTCATAATTCCCTGAAAATAAAAATAAAAATCTTTTGCAACAGAGCAATCACTGCTATCATGCTCCCTCTTAGATGTGAACACACTAAATTAAACAGTCATTCCAGGTCAGTTTTCCATCCATCCATCCATCCATCCATCCATCATCCAAACCACTTATCCTGCTCTCAGGGTTGCAGGGATGCTGGAGCCTATCCCAGCAGTCATTGGGCGGTAGGTGGGGAGACACCCTGGACAGGCCGCCAGGCCATCACAGGGCCGACACACATTCACACCTAGGGACAATTTAGTACAGCCAATCCACCTGACCTACATGTCTTTGGACTGTGGGAGGAAACCGGAGCCCCCGCAGGAAACCCACGCAGACACGGGGAGAACATGCAAACTCCACACAGAGGACCACCCCCAAGGTTGGACTACCCCGGGGCTCAAACCCAGGACCTTCTGTGAGGCGAGCGCGCTAACCACTGCGCCACCATGCCGCCCCATTAATTTTCCCTGCTAAAACAAAAAGGTTCCAGCTCAGCATTCGTCTGACCCTTCCTGTCTAAACCACTTTATCTTTTCTGCCACACTTTATGTGACAAGGTGACCCAGAACAGCCACAACAAAGCCCTTTCAAAAATAATAATAATAAAAAAATCTGGACATCTGTCAGCAAACATTCTCTTCGCCAAAGGTGCTGATCCCTTATCACCCATGACAAATGCGGCCTGACCCCTGCATAGCCAGGGTCATGGTTCCTCACTCGCAAAAAAAAATAAAAAATAAAAAAAATACTCGAGGCTTGTGACGAGGCTGACCTGACCACAACTTAGCCAGAGCTTGCAGAGGGTCTACCCCTTGCCGCATACGTCACAACAGTGACGGTCCCTTTCTGACACTGCAAATTGGTCTGTGACCTATGAGGACAGTCCCTCACCAGCAACACCAGCCCGGCTGACCTGGGGCCTCATGTATCAGTAGTTACTATGGGCAAATTTGTGCATACACACCCATGGAATTTTTTAGCCTTCAAGATTGTCTGACAGTCAGCAGCAAAGCATGATGGTTATTTGTAATTCCTTCCCCCTAACATCTATTGTCTACCTCTTGCAATGAGCAATCACCCAGGCCTGCAAAGACATCAGTGTTACCCAATCGTTGTCAAAATTCAGAGGTTACCCAGGTTCTACACTGGTCTCTGAGACAAACTTCAGGGCTAAAAATCCCATACGCACAAATTTACCCATAGTAACGACTGATACATGAGGCCCCTGGACCTTGCTTCCAAACCAGGTCGCTTCCATCCATCCATTATCCAAACCGCTTATCCTAATTAGGGTCGCGGGGATGCTGGAGACTATCCCAGCAGTCATTGGGTGGCAGGCGGGGAGACACCCTGGACAGGCCGCCAGTCCATCACAGGGTGCCCCCCCTCCACACACACACACACGCACGCACGCACACACCCATTCACTCCTAGGGACAATTTAGTACAGCCAATTCACCTGACGTACAAGTCTTTGGACTGTGGGAGGAAACCGGAGCCCCCGAAGGAAACCCACAGAGAGAACATGCAAACTCCACACAGAAGACGACCCGGGACAACCCCAAAGACTGAACAACCCCTGGGTTCGAACCCAGGACCTTCTTGCCATGAGACGACCGAGCTAACCACTGTGCCGCCCCGCTCACTTAGTTAAGAGTAAAATGAACGCGACAACAGATCAGATCGCCGAATAAAAAGACATGATTTTACTGTCATCAAGAACTGTTGCTATGCAACAACGAGCGTCCCCATAGCGACACAGCGAAGGATCAGCACAAGGGATTTAACATCAGATCCTGTGTATTAATTAATGTTGCTGGACACAAACATCAAACTGAAAGGGAAACAATCACAATTTTCAATGTTATATAGATATATATATATATATATATATATATATACACACACACACACATTAGCAGCTGATGAGTGCGCAATGCATGAAACAAGCTTGTACTGCTGTGTAATAAAAATATTTTTTCCTACATCTACACTGATATACTATATATATATATATATATATATATATATATATAACTTTGTTAAAAGAAACACTCAATGGTAGAGAAAGTGTTCAACAAATAAGGAGCAAAATAATCTAGTGACGAAACCCATGCAGACACAGGGAGAACATGCAAACTCCACACAGAGGACCCGGGACGACCCCCAAGGCTGGACTATCCCAGGGCCTGAAACCAGAATCTTCTTACTGTGAGGCGACCATGCTAACCGCTGCGCCACCGTGCCTCCATGAGCAACCATGTCTCTGAAATGCCAACAAAACTGTGCAGACAATTGTTTGCCGATGGCGTTACTTGCAGACAATCTGAGAATCACTGTCTTTACAAAGCATTCAGCAGCCTTCGCTCTAACAGCTGCATGTAGCATTGTTATTTGTATTTTCTCACACAGTGTAGCCTATTTAAATATAGCCCACTGAAGGTAGTGGTGAACCAGGAAGTAAGGGTTGTGGTTTCACATTCACAGATCGTCCACCAGCGATGTCCCCGGTGGTCATTTTTCTGCACAATTTTGGTACAGAGCGTTATCCCTACAACGTATATGCAGAATGCTGAAAATCGTGACTGCATCCCTTTAACATCTGTATTTCATGTGATGGAGCCTTGCTGGCTGTTTACTAGGTGTTAACATCTGTATTTCATGTGATGGAACCTTGTTGACTGTTTACTAGATGTTAACATCTGTATGTCATGTGATGGAGCCTTGTTGACTGTTTACTAGGTGTTAACATCTGTATTTCATGTGATGGAACCTTGTTGACTGTTTACTAGATGTTAACATCTGTATTTCATGTGATGGAGCCTTCCTGACTGTTTACTAGGTGCTAACATCTGTATGTCATGTGATGGAGCCTTGTTGACTGTTTACTAGGTGTTAACATCTGAATTTGATGTGATGGAGCATTGCTGACTGTTTACTGGGTGTTAACATCTGTATGTCATGTGATGGAGCCTTGCTGACTGTTTACTAGGTGTTAACATCTGTATTTCATGTGATGGAGCCTTGCTGACTGTTTACTAGGTGTTAACATCTGTATGTCATGTGATGGAGCCTTGTTGCCTGTTTACTAGGTGTTAACATCTGTATGTCATGTGATGGAGCCTTGTTGATTGTTTACTAGATGTTAACATCTGTATGTCATGTGATGGAGCCTTGTTGCCTGTTTACTAGGTGTTAACATCTGAATTTGATGTGATGGAGCATTGCTGACTGTTTACTAGGTGTTAACATCTGTATGTCATGTGATGGAGCCTTGCTGACTGTTAACTAGGGGTTAACATCTGTATTTCATGTGATGGAGCCTTGCTGACTTTTTACTAGGTGTTAACATCTGTATGTCATGTGATGGAGCCTTGTTGACTGTTTACTAGATGTTAACATCTGTATGTCATGTGATGGAGCCTTGTTGACTGTTTACTAGGTGTTAGCATCTAAATTTGATGTGATGGAGCATTGCTGACTGTTTACTAGCTGTTAACATCTGTATGTCATGTGATGGAGCCTTGCTGACTGTTTACTAGGTGTTAACATCTGTATGTCATGTGATGGAGCCTTGTTGCTGACTGTTTACTAGGTGTTAACATCTGTATGTCATGTGATGGAGCCTTGCTGACTGTTTACTAGGTGTTAACATCTGTATTTCATGTGATGGAGCCTTGCTGACTGTTTACTAGGTGTTAACATCTGTATGTCATGTGATGGAGCCTTGCTGACTGTTTACTAGGTGCTAACATCTGTATTTCATGTGATGGAGCCTTGCTGACTGTTTACTAGGTGTTAACATCTGTATTTCATGCGATGGAGCCTTGCTGACTGTTTACTAGGTGTTAACATCTGTATGTCATGTGATGGAGCCTTGCTGACTGTTTACTAGGTGTTAACATCTGTATGTCATGCGATGGAGCCTTGCTGGCTGTTTACCAGGTGTTAACATCTGTATGTCATGTGATTGAGCCTTGTTGACTGTTTACTAGGTGTTAACATCTGTATTTCATGCGATGGAGCCTTGCTGACTGTTTACTAGGTGTTAACATCTGTATGTCATGTGATGGAGCCTTGCTGACTGTTTACTAGGTGTTAACATCTGTATGTCATGCGATGGAGCCTTGCTGGCTGTTTACCAGGTGTTAACATCTGTATGTCATGTGATGGAGCCTTGTTGACTGTTTACTAGATGTTAACATCTGTATGTCATGTGATGGAGCCTTGTTGGCTGTTTACTAGGTGTTAACATCTGATTTGATGTGATGGAGCATTGCTGACTGTTTACTGGGTGTTAACATCTGTATGTCATGTGATGGAGCCTTGCTGACTGTTTACTAGGTGTTAACATCTGTATTTCATGTGATGGAGCCTTGTTGACTGTTTACTAGGTGTTAACATCTAAATTTGATGTGATGGAGCATTGCTGACTGTTTACTAGCTGTTAACATCTGTATGTCATGTGATGGAGCCTTGCTGACTGTTTACTAGGTGTTAACATCTGTATGTCATGTGATGGAGCCTTGTTGCTGACTGTTTACTAGGTGTTAACATCTGTATTTCATGCGATGGAGCCTTGCTGACTGTTTACTAGGTGTTAACATCTGTACGTCACATGATGGAGCCTTGCTGACTGTTTACTAGGGGTTAACATCTGTACGTCACATGATGGAGCCTTGCTGACTGTTTACTAGGGGTTAACATCTGTATTTCATGTGATGGAGCATTGCTGACTGTTTACTAGGTGTTAGCATCTGTATGTCATGTGATGGAGCCTTGCTGACTGTTTACTAGGTGTTAACATCTGTATGTCATGTGATGGAGCCTTGCTGACTGTTAACTAGGGGTTAACATCTGTATGTCATGTGATGGAGCCTTGCTGACTGTTTACTGGGTGTTAACATCTGTATGTCATGTGATGGAGCCTTGTTGCTGACTGTTTACTAGGTGTTAACATCTGTATGTCATGTGATGGAGCCTTGTTGCTGACTGTTTACTAGGTGTTAACATCTGTATGTCATGTGATGGAGCCTTGCTGACTGTTTACTAGGTGTTAACATCTGTATTTCATGCGATGGAGCCTTGCTGACTGTTTACTAGGTGTTAACATCTGTACGTCACATGATGGAGCCTTGCTGACTGTTTACTAGGGGTTAACATCTGTATTTCATGTGATGGAGCATTGCTGACTGTTTACTAGGTGTTAGCATCTGTATGTCATGTGATGGAGCCTTGCTGACTGTTTACTAGGTGTTAACATCTGTATGTCATGTGATGGAGCCTTGTTGCTGACTGTTTACTAGGTGTTAACATCTGTATGTCATGTGATGGAGCCTTGCTGACTGTTTACTAGGTGTTAACATCTGTATTTCATGTGATGGAGCCTTGCTGACTGTTTACTAGGGGTTAACATCTGTATGTCATGTGATGGAGCCTTGCTGACTGTTTACTAGGTGTTAACATCTGTATGTCATGTGATGGAGCCTTGTTGCTGACTGTTTACTAGGTGTTAACATCTGTATGTCATGTGATGGAGCCTTGCTGACTGTTTACTAGGTGTTAACATCTGTATTTCATGCGATGGAGCCTTGCTGACTGTTTACTAGGTGTTAACATCTGTACGTCACATGATGGAGCCTTGCTGACTGTTTACTAGGGGTTAACATCTGTATTTCATGTGATGGAGCATTGCTGACTGTTTACTAGGTGTTAGCATCTGTATGTCATGTGATGGAGCCTTGCTGACTGTTTACTAGGTGTTAACATCTGTATGTCATGTGATGGAGCCTTGCTGACTGTTAACTAGGGGTTAACATCTGTATGTCATGTGATGGAGCCTTGCTGACTGTTTACTAGGTGTTAACATCTGTATTTCATGCGATGGAGCCTTGCTGACTGTTTACTAGGTGTTAACATCTGTACGTCACATGATGGAGCCTTGCTGACTGTTTACTACGTTTTAAGAGTCATAAATAGACAGAGACAACCGAGTTTTGAACGCTCCCTTTTTGGAAACCATCAACATGAATGCAGTGTAGATGCCATGGTGCCCGGGGTCTTCTTTAAAAAAAAACAGGTTTTACAAAAAAGCTTTCTTCTTCTTCTTTTTTTTTTTAGGGAAAATTTTCCCTTTTATTCTCTCCAATTGTACTTGGCCAATTACCCCACTCTTCTGAGCCATCGCGGTCGCTGCTCCACCCCCTCTGCTGCTGATCCGGGGAGGGCTGCAGACTACCACATGCCTCCTCCCATACATGTGGAGTCACCAGCCGCTTCTTTTCACCTGACAGCGAGGAGTTTCACCAGGGGGACGTAGCATGTGGGAGGATCATGCTATTCCGCCAGTTTCCCCCCCGGACAGGCACCCCAACTGACCAGAGGAGGCGCTAGTGCAGCGACTAGGACACATACCCACATCCAGTAACACGGGGATCCGAACAGGTGATCCCCGTGTTGGTAGGCAACAGAATAGGCCACTACACTACCCAGACACCCACAAAAAAGCTTTCTAATATGATTACTTTTAATGTCCTGATGACCTTTAATATCCTGATTACTTTTAATATCCTGATTACTTTTAATATCCCAATTACTTTTAATATCCTGATTACTTTTAATACACTAATTTGTAGCAGGGCGCTATTCTGTACTGTTTATGTCATGTTTTCTGGCCCCCTACAGAAACTCAAAAGGTGATGCAACTCTGTGTGTGTTTGTGTGTTTATCGCTGAGTGTGTCTGAATGTGTGTCAGCGAGTGTGTGTCTCTGAGTGTGTGTGTATCTGAGTGTGGGTGTGTGTGCGTGTATGTCTGTGAGTGTGTGTCTATCTGTGATTGTGGGTGTGTCTGGGTCTATGTCTGTGAGTGTGTGTCTATCTGTGATTGTGGGTGTGTCTGTGAGTGTGGGTGTCTGTGAGTGTGTGTGTGTCTCTGAGTGTGTGTGTCTTTCTCTGAGTGTGTGGTGTGTGTGTGTCTGTGCTTGGTGCACCATTCATTCTGGCCTCTGTATGTGGGTGAGTGACTGTGGGGACAGGTGTTGCAGGTCTTCTTCTTTGTTTTTAGTGTTGTACTTTGTGTCCTGTGGGCTTGGTGTTAAATCTGTCCACGTATAAATACACTCGATTACTCCCATTCTGCCCCCCCCCTCACACACACACACAAACACACACACAGACACACACACTTTGCTTTTGCTTTAGGTTGTCCGTCGTGTCCGATAATGACAATCCTGCCTCTGTCACTTGTGAGTCTTCTTATGGCTGTAAAGCCCGATCCGCGATCCACAATGTCTGCCACAGACAGAACAGGTGAAATCACTGACTGGGGGTGTAGGTGTGGTACTGGCTTCATGTCTCTTCAGACGTCTTCTGGTCCGTCGATCACCGCGGTCCTTCTTGAGGTTTTGCACCCCTTGTTGACAGAGCTGCCGCCAGATGGAGCGTTGGGCGGCAGTGTCCTCCAGCTGGCTCGGGTTCAGGCCACACTTCTTTATGATGGTCTTCAGCTGGTCTTTGTACCGCTTTTTCTGGCCCCCTGCCAAGCGGCAGTCAAGATGTAGCTGGCCATGCAGCACTTCACACGGTAAGCGCTCCTTTGGCATCCTGATGACGTGACTGAGCCAGCGAAGTTGGTGCTGGGTGACGGTAGCCTCCATGCTGATGCAGTTGGTCTTGCGGAGTACTTCAGTATGGGGCACTCGGTCACGCCAGGTTCTCCTCAGGATGCATTGTAGGCATCTGATGTGGAAGGCCTCAAGCATCCTGAGGTGGTGGCTGTACAGGGTCCACGCCTCACAGCTGTAGAGGAGAGTCGTGATGACAACTGCCAAGTAGACAGATATTTTGGTGTGGAGGTTGAGGTCTTTGTTTTGAAAGACCCTTCTCCTAAGTCTGCCAAAAGAGGATGACGCTTGTTTAATCCAGTTATGTATCTCCTTGTCGATGCTGCAGTCGTCAGAGAGGAAGCTGCCCAGGTATTTGAAGGATTCCACTGTTGCAAGTGGTTTGTCGGGGGTGGTGAAGGTTGGTGAATGAGATGGAGGAGTAGATGCCCACTGGCATACTACTTCAGTCTTTGCCATATTTATAGAGAGCCCCAGCCTACCATACGCCCTTGCAGCAGCTGCAAGGGTTAGGGTTACTGTTGAATGGTTTGTGTGTATGTCTGTCACTCTCTCTGTTGGGCTGTCACACACACACACACACACACACACATACACACACACACACACACACACACACACACACACACACACACACACACACACACACACACACACACACACACACACACAGGCTCTATAAGGTGTTTGTGTCTCTGATCCTGTTAGTCGCTTGTGTCGTGTGTGTCCTCTGGAGCGGTGTGTGACTAACCTGTTCAGCTAACAGCACCTCATGAATTAATCTGGCCTGTCCGGACAAAACCAGCAACAACAGCAATAACAATAATAATTACTTACTATTATTATTATTACTACTACTACTAATATCCATCCATTATCTGAACCACTTATCCTGCTCTCAGGGTCGCGGGGATGCTGGAGCCTATCCCAGCAGTCATTGGGTGGCAGGCGGGGAGACACCCTGGACAGGCCGCCAGGCCATCACACAGCCCCCCACCCCCCCACACACATTCACACCTTGGGACAATTTAGTCTGGTCGATTCACCTGACCTACATGTCTCTGGACTGTGGGAGGAAACAGGAGCCCCCGGAGGAAACCCACACAGACACGGGGAGAACATGCAAACTCCACACAGAGGACGACCCGGGACGACCCCCAAGGTTGGACTACCCCGGGGCTCGAACCCAGGACCTTCTTGCTGTGAAGCGACCGTGCTAACCACTGCACCACCGTGCCGTCCAATAATATAATAATAATAATAACAATAATCATAATAATAATGAAAATAATGTTCCTTTATAACACTTCCAGAGAGCTTTTTAGGAGAATAAAAAGCCAACTGACTGCAGCAGAGACTGCAGAAGAGGACATGGAGGCAAAATGATAACGTTACAGTTGGCTTGTTTAGTGAAAGTCGTACTTAAGGAACTATTCAGAAGGTGAGACCGACTTGTCTTGTCTTAGCTCTTCCAACAGGACGTTACTGAAGACCGTGGAGGCTGACAGGAAGAACTACACCTGTCTTTGTCTTTATGTTGGACTTTGGAACAGCCAGATGTGGTCGTGTTCAGGTTGATGGGTCCTTCAGAGATTTCCAGTAAAGCCTGGGTGTGTGTGTGTGTGGGGGGGGGACCAGGCACAACCAAACTTACCACGGTCTGGAAACAGGAGTGCAGGTGTGTGAGGAAGGGAGGCTTGTCCATCTGGGCCAGGACTCTCTTCTCCACCATGGTACACTCCACGTCATCGTCCTGGATCACCACGTCCTTCTTCAGGATCTTTATGGCATACAATGCCTCAGAGGCCTTCATCTCTGCCAGCATGACCTACACAGAGAGACAGACAGACACAGAGACAGACAGACAGACAGACAGACAGACAGAGAGAGAGGCAGAGAGAAAGAGACAGACAGACAGAGAGACAGACAGAGAAAGAGAGACAGTGACAGAGACAGACAGACAGAGAGAGCGAGAGAGACGGTGACAGAGACAAACAGACAGACAGAGAGAGTGACAGAGACAGACAGAGAGAGACAGTGACAGAGACAGAGAGAGAGACAGAGAGAGACAGTGACAGAGACAGATAGAAAGAGAGAGAGAGAGAGGCAGTGACAGAGACAGATAGAAAGAAAGAGAGAGAGAGAGAGGCAGTGACAGAGACAGATAGAAAGAAAGAGAGAGAGAGAGAGGCAGTGACAGAGAGACAGATGCACAGAAAGAGAGACAGACGGGGAGAGAGACAGAAAGACAGAGCGACAGAGGCAGACAGAAAGAGAAACAGACAGAGAGAGACAGCCCAACAGAGAGACAGAGAGACAGACAGACATAGACAGACAGAGAGAATCAGAGTAAGAATGTGTGTTCTAGCAGAAAGTGTTGAAACAATACTAAACATGTCATCTGACACACCTTCCCGAAGCTGCCCTTCCCCAGCACAGCCAGGAAGGTGAAGTCGCTGAGTTTGACCCGGTCCAAGTTGCCGGAGGGCAGGATGCTGGAGCGGTGGTCGTCCGTCGGGGTGATCACCTTCTTGGCAGGGCCCAGCTTGGCTTTCTGCACACGGGGGAACATGGAGGAGACGCGTCAGAGACACACAGCCCACGTGATCGAGACTCACACACGTGTTCACACACAGATGGACGCTGGCACACACACACTTAAAGCTTCGCTGTGTAGTAGGAGACACCTGAGCCGCGGACTAGTGTGCTCATACACACATCTGCTTTCAGTCTCCTTCTGAGTTATTACATCATAAACGATGTTTTCCCTCAAAGTAGGACGGGATCAGCCAACGGTAGACCAGCTGCTTTCCACTTCCACCTTTACTTTTCTTCAACAGTCAAGTGGCCACACAAACTTTTTTTTTCTTATTTCCCCCCTTTTTCTCTCCCCAATTGTATCTGGCCAATTACCCCACTCTTCCGAGCCTCCCAGTCTCTGCTGCACCCCCTCTGCTGATCCGGGGAGGGCTGCAGACTACCACATGTCTCCTCCATACATGTGGAGTCACCAGCCGCTTCTTTTCACCTGACAGTGAGGAGTTTCACCAGGGGGACGTAGCGCATGGGAGGATCACACTATTCCCCCCCAGTTCCCCCTCCCCCCTAAACAGGCGCCCTGAGCGACCAGAGGAGGCGCTAGTGCAGTGACCTGGACACACACCCACATTCGGCTTCCCACCCACAGACAGTGTGTGTAGGGACGCCCAACCAAGCCGGAGGTAACACGGGGATTCGAACCGGCGATCCCCGTGTTGGTAGACAACGGAATAGACCGCCACGCTACCTGGACGCCCGGCCACATAAACTCTGTTTTGTGGAAATTTGTGACGTCTGAATTACATTCCTGTAACTAGACAGGCAAGCTTTAAGGAAATCTATGCATCACGCCACTTCCTCTGCCATACTGCCCCCCCTGCTCACGTGACCACACCAGGTTTTTACAGCGGCACAAAAAAAAGCAATGGAGGGAAAAGAAACTGTTGTGTCATGGTGGAAATATCATACAGATGCAGATGACGGACACTTCTACACGGACGACCGTGAGAATGTGAAGAGGAGAAGGTCTTCGTCTGGAGGCAGTGTAAGTTAATGGACACGACGTTTTAACTTCTGCTCTTTACACCTGGTACTCTTCACACCGTGGCTGGTGTGTGTTTGTTGTGTCTGTCAGATTTCATGAGTGACTTGAACAGCCAACACACACGCTTTCACTGTGTCCGGGTCATGTCGCCAGTCTTCAGACTCAGCTTCCTTGATACGACTTACCCTACTGTTCACTGCTGCCTCTACTCTCCATCATATTTTCTTTTCACTTTCTCTCCCCAATTGTACTTGGCCAATTACCCCACTCTTCCGAGCCGTCCCGGTCTCTGCTCCACCCCCTCTGCCGATCCGGAGAGGTCTGCAGACTACCACATGCCTCCTCCCATACATGTGGAGTCACCAGCCGCTTCTTTTCACCTGACAGTGAGGAGTTTCACCAGGGGGATGTAGCTTTTTGGAGAATCACGTTATTCCCCCCAGTTCCCCCTCCCCCCTGAACAGGCGCCCCGCCTGACCAGAGGAGGCGCTAGTGCAGCGACCAGGACACATACCCACATCCGGCTTCCCACCCGCTGACACGGCCAATTGGGTCTGAAGGGACGCCCGACCAAGCCGGAGGTAACACGGGGATTCGAACCGGCGATCCCCCTGTGTGCTTGTCTTTTTTAAATCTCTGAATGAGAAGGAGGCCAAACTTAAAAGTGGCAATCTCGAAGAGCTACGCATCAATAAATGTCCATCAGGATACTGTCTTTTTGTCGAAGGAGGTAACGCAATGACAATTCAGCCTATCGCCCACTAACGAATCCTCGTGTTTGCAGTAGTACCGAAATATACAAACCTGTGTCTGTGGCGCCATTCCCGCCAAAAATCAGAAAGCTGCGCACAGGTTGGCATGTTATTTTCCAGCACCCAGCAGTGATTGGTCCACCAGAGAGGATAAGGCGGAACTTCCTCTCTGATGGACCAATCAGAGAGAAGCATCAGAGACAGCCAGCTACCTAAACATGGTAATCTAATGGACATCTTCAAGTTTGCCACTTAAATTTCATGTAAGATCAAGGTGATTGAGTAGCTAGCCTGGGTTAGCTCGTGTAGCTAGGGTGATCCCAAAATCTCTGCAAACAGGCACATCCTTTATGGCTGCAGCGCATCCATCTGCGAACGTTTCTGACTTTTTTTTACTGAAATGGTTCCGGGGACATGACAATGAACCAGGTTTAAATCCAGAGGCCTGCTCAGTCAGCAGACGGCAGCCCAGATGAACGTGTGCTGGATGATACGGAACAAGTTCTATGATCCAGAGACCCGCTAAGTACAAAAAACTGTGGGATTAAACACTAGAGTCAGCACAGTTCAACACCAAGGAGTCCACGCTCTGAGAAAATAACGCCCCCGCGGTAAAAGTGGTGCAATGCATTGTTAGGAAGGAATCCAAAGAAAATTCTACAGCAGCTACTGTAACACTAAAGTTGACTTAAAATATGAATTAATTTGGTCTGAGATCAGAACTAAACGCAATATGCAAACCAAAATTCATTCACAACAAAACAAACGGTGACAGAAAAAGGTATAGTGATGTGTATGTATAGTATATTGTTCTGAGTGGTTTATCTACGTGCAGCGCATGCGATTTTAGACCCAATCAGCATCCATATTGTGGCTCCGCGTTCACAGAAGTGCAGGACGGAGAACTCTGTTATGCACCTCCCTCATGCCCAGGTCATGCTCAACTTCCCAACAGGACAAGCTGCTCCAAAAAGCCATCCGGAGAGGCCGCTGTACCTTAACTGCTGCACACAAACACCTCTACAGTACGCACACACAATTTATATGCATCATCTAATCCTTAAGCAACACGCGCACACACTTCCATGTCCAGTATTCACACACAGGCCCATGCTCGACCTCATCACCACGGGTCTGGTGCACTAACACCTGCTACACAGGGTGGGAAAACCCTCGAAGAATGATACATACACCGAATACTGTCGATTTTCCTTTATTTTTGCTAAAATTTTATATTTGAGAGATCAAAATAAACTACTGATGACAAATGTGCAAAATTCGTGAAACCAACGCCATACCCTCCTTGTCTAATTAGAAATTGCCGTTTGCTGGCAAACCTCCGTATGGTAAACCTGACTAGTCCATTCTCACCCTGCACAATCTGAGTCAGGAAATGGTTTGGAGGTGCTTCACCAATGGATCAGTTTCATGAAAATAATAACGCGCAACACAACACAGGCTTCGTTTACTGAAGACCTGCGACATAACAGCCTCACTTCACCTGTACTGACAGAAGGACAACGCCTCGTCTGGCTGAGTGTCGTGCCAGGGAAGAGCAGCAGTAGAGAAAGAAGAACCTCAGGCGGCCAAAAGTTTTTTAAGTTCCGACCATTTTTTTTCCTTTTCCTTTTTTTCTCCCCAATTGTACCTGGCAAATTACCCCACTCTTCTGAGCCGTCCCGGTCTCTGATCTAACCCCTCTGGTGATCCAGGGAGGGCTGCAGACTACCACATCTCCTCCATACATGTGGAGTCACCAGCCGCTTCTTTTCACCTGACAGTGAAGAGTTTCACCAGGGGGACGTAGCACGTGGGAGGATCACGCTATTCCCCCCAGTTCCCCCTCTCCCCTGAACAGGCACCCTGACCGACCAGAGGCGCTAGTGCAGCGACCAGGACACATACCCACATCTGGCTTCCTACCCGCAGAGACGGCCAATTGTGTCTGTAGGGACGCCCGACCAAGCTGGAGGTAACACGGGGATTCGAACCGGAGATCCCCGTGCTGGTAGGCAACGGAATAGACCGCTTGTTTTGTCATTTAATATTTTGCTTAACTTGGGTTTTAGAAAATTATTTCTTTTCATGCAACATAACTGGAGTAAATCAGGAATATTTGGAATCACCAACCACACAAGAACACAACCCATCTGACCTACGTTCCTCTCTCACACAAGAACATAACCCGTCTGACCTACGTTCCTCTGTCTCACACAAGAACACAACCCATCTGACCTACGTTCCTCTCTCACACAAGAACACAACCCGTCTGACCTACGTTCCTCTGTCTCACACAAGAACTAAACCCGTCTGACCTACGTTCCTCTGTCTCACACAAGAACTAAACCCATCTGACCTACGTTCCTCTGTCTCACACAAGAACACAACCCATCTGACCTACGTTCCTCTCTCACACAAGAACACAACCCGTCTGACCTACGTTCCTCTGTCTCACACAAGAACTAAACCCATCTGACCTACGTTCCTCTCTCACACAAGAACACAACCCATCTGACCTACGTTCCTCTTTCACACAAGAACTAAACTCATCTGACCTACATTCCTGTCTCACACAAGAACTAAACCCATCTGACCTACGTTCCTCTGTCTCACACAAGAACACAACCCATCTGACCTACGTTCCTGTCTCACACAAGAACTAAACCCATCTGACCTACGTTCCTCTGTCTCACACAAGAACACAACCCATCTGACCTACGTTCCTCTCTCACACAAGAACTAAACCCATCTGACCTACGTTCCTCTCTCACACAAGAACTAAACCCATCTGACCTACGTTCCTCTGTCTCACACAAGAACACAACCCATCTGACCTACGTTCCTCTGTCTCACACAAGAACACAACCCATCTGACCTACGTTCCTCTCTCACACAAGAACTAAACCCATCTGACCTACGTTCCTCTTTCACACAAGAACTAAACTCATCTGACCTACATTCCTGTCTCACACAAGAACTAAACCCATCTGACCTACGTTCCTCTGTCTCACACAAGAACACAACCCATCTGACCTACGTTCCTGTCTCACACAAGAACTAAACCCATCTGACCTACGTTCCTCTGTCTCACACAAGAACACAACCCATCTGACCTACGTTCCTCTCTCACACAAGAACTAAACCCATCTGACCTACGTTCCTCTCTCACACAAGAACTAAACCCATCTGACCTACGTTCCTCTGTCTCACACAAGAACACAACCCATCTGACCTACGTTCCTCTCTCACACAAGAACTAAACCCATCTGACCTACGTTCCTCTCTCACACAAGAACTAAACCCATCTGACCTACGTTCCTCTGTCTCACACAAGAACACAACCCATCTGACCTACGTTCCTCTCTCACACAAGAACTAAACCCATCTGACCTACGTTCCTCTTTCACACAAGAACTAAACTCATCTGACCTACATTCCTGTCTCACACAAGAACTAAACCCATCTGACCTACGTTCCTCTCTCACACAAGAACACAACCCATCTGACCTACGTTCCTCTTTCACACAAGAACACAACCCATCTGACCTACGTTCCTGTCTCACACAAGTCGATCTAACCCATCTTACCTACGTTCCTGTCTCACACAAGAACACAACCCATCTGACCTACGTTCCTGTCTCACACAAGTTGATCTAACCCATCTGACCTACGTTCCTGTCTCACACAAGAACACAACCCATCTGACCTACGTTCCTGTCTCACACAAGTCGATCTAACCCATCTTACCTACGTTCCTGTCTCACACAAGAACACAACCCATCTGACCTACGTTCCTGTCTCACACAAGTTGATCTAACCCATCTGACCTACGTTCCTGTCTCACACAAGAACACAACCCATCTGACCTACGTTCCTGTCTCACACAAGTCGATCTAACCTATCTTACCTACGTTCCTGTCTCACACAAGTCGATCCAACCCATCTGACCTACGTTCCTGTCTCACACAAGTCGATCTAACCCATCTGACCTATGATCCTGTCTCACACAAGTCGATCTAACCCATCTGACCTACGTTCCTGTCTCACACAAGTCGATCCACCCCATCTGACCTATATTCCTCTGTCTCACACAAGAACACAACCCATCTGACCTATGTTCCTCTGTCTCACACAAGTCGATCCACCCATCTGACCTACGTTCCTCTGTCTCACACAAGTCGATCCACCCATCTGACCTACGTTCCTCTGTCTGACATAAGTCAATCCAACCCATCTGACCTACGTTCCTCTGTCTGACACAAGTCGATCCAACCCATCTGACCTACGTTCCTGTCTCACACAAGAACACAACCCATCTGACCTACGTTCCTGTCTCACACAAGTCGATCCACCCATCTGACCTACGTTCCTGTCTCACACAAGTCGATCCAACCCATCTCACCTACATTCCTCTGTCTCACACAAGTCGATCCAACCCTCTGACCTACGTTCCTCTGTCTCACAAAAGAACACAACCCATCTGACCTACGTTCCTCTGTCTCACACAAGACGATCCAACCCATCTGACCTACGTTCCTCTGTCTCACACAAGAACACAACCCATCTGACCTACGTTCCTGTCTCACACAAGTCGATCCACCCATCTGACCTACGTTCCTCTGTCTCACACAAGTCGATCCAACCCATCTCACCTACGTTCCTCTGTCTCACACAAGAACACAACCCATCTGACCTACATTCCTCTGTCTCACACAAGTCGATCCAACCCATCTGACCTACATTCCTCTGTCTCACACAAGAACACAACCCATCTGACCTATGTTCCTCTGCCTCACACAAGAACACAACCCATCTTACCTACGTTCCTCTGTCTCACACAAGTCGATCCAACCCATCTGACCTACATTCCTCTGTCTGACACAAGTCGATCCAACCCATCTGACCTACGTTCCTGTCTCACACAAGAACACAACCCATCTGACCTACGTTCCTCTGTCTCACACAAGTCGATCCAAGGCATTTGAGGGGGAGGCGTTTTCTCACATTTACAGTTTTTTTCTTTGAGACAGTCACGTTACACACTTTAAAAAGACACTGTTGGCTGCAGGGGCACAAAATGTGGAAAAGTGGTCTGAGTCAACGCCAGGTTGGTGCAAAAAAAATAAAAAATAAAAAAGACACCTTGGTTTAGTTGTGTCATCTCACCATCAGGGGTTACTAAATCATTGTTCCTGCTCAGTTCAACTCACGCCAATGTGAATGACAACTCTGGTCCCTATCGTAGACGACCTAAGTGGAGGAAGCTTTAGTGTGGTTAATGCCGTCTGCGGCTGTCTGCAGGGAACAGATGAAAACACACACTGCGGCGGGCAAAGCAGCGCAGACCACTCCAAATCACAGCACACCTGGAAGCTTTTTGCTAAAAGAAAAGAGCGTGGCCGAGCCGAGCGAGCACCACCAGCCTTACTTCCTTCCTCCCAGACGCACCTGATCAGAGTCTTCCACAACTGCCTTGTCCTGAAACCACAGGGAGAAGTCAGCCAAAACGGCCATCTCACTTAGCACAGCTCGTATACAAACCCACCTGGGGAAAGGACCGTGATGGCTGATTGGAGCATAGAAAAAGAAACATCCGTCTGGGGCCGAGGCGAACATGTGAGTGTGAGGTGATGTTATCATTCCCAGCTATAACTAACTTCTGTAGGGACACACTACAGTGTTTACACACACTGTGGTATGCCTGACTGTGCTTATGCATGCATTTATCAAAATGTCATGTGCACTTGCAACGGCACTGGCTTACTGTACAAGCACTAGGTGTGACGTACGGAAGGATTTAAGTTGAAAATAATATCAGAGAAATGCAGTTGGAAATGAAGTAGGAAGAAAAAGCCAACATAAAGAAAAAAAGGAAGGGGAATCCATTAAAATTAACATGCAACATTTGTGAGAGAGAAATGGGAACACTAAAACTAATCACAGGTTCTGGTGTGTGGGTACAGACGAAACTCATGTTTAGTTAAAGTTTGAATTTGTAAATAACATTTTACAGTTTCTGGTAGTGTGACCCCCCCCCCAACGCACTCAAACCCCCCCCCCCGATTAATAACAAACGCTGGCTGTTTTCTTGGCGCAATGCTGACCCCTAGTGGTCAGACGGGGTACTGTATAATATTCATTCTGCGTGTTTCATTAGTATTGTTTGAAAAAAGCTTTGAAATAGACACAATTTCCAAAACATGATAAATGAAAAACAAACAAACAAACAAAATAAAACCAAACAAAATTCTTCTTCTGCGCTACACACAAATTGGTATGAATTGAGACATGCAGGCAGGCAAGGTGACCTGCAGACAGGACAGAAAAACCTAACATGAAATAAACAGACATGAAGCAGGAGCATCCTGCTGTCAAGATCAGCTAACAAATGAAGCCTATTCCGGGAAACCCTGGAGGAATAATGTGCGTTTAAACCTTGTTGGTCGTTCTGCTGCACTTCATATTCTATAAATGCATGGACTCAGTCACCATCAAGCATGTTGTGCATGAAGAGAGAAAGCATAAAAAGGAAGTTTACAAGAAAGAAAGAATGACATTGACCAAAAAATAAATAAATAAAATAAATAAATAAAGGCAGAAAAACACCTGACATAACATTCACATACCTAACTCCAATAAACATGACACAAATCAGTCTCCAGGTAGACTAACTTTGGCATCTTTATCAAATGTGCTTCAGCAAAAATGCAAAAACAAAAACAAAACAAAACCTGCCTGCTAAAAGACTCAAAATTGATCATTTTCATAATCCAGGCTCTTAAATTTGGGACGTGGATGAAAAACGGCCCCTGCAGCAAACCAACATTTCTGTTTCTTTCTTCAGGTTGCTGCGGAGGTCAGTTTGCAGAAAAATGTTGAGATTATCCCTGAAGGCAGGACTAAAGGACAGCCGTGTATTATTCTCCAGGTATGTTTAACCACATTCTGATGACATGCTGTGTTGTCCTCCTGTTCAAGAGGACCAGCTTGACACGGCTACTTCATGCTGGAAATCTGCGACCCATCTTTTCTGTTTTAACTCTTCATTAGAAAAGCACACAGGAGTAACGGTTAGTGTAGCGTGAATGTCTCTTTCTTGGGTTATCGGTGAGGAGAGATGGGGCGGCGGCGGGGAACGAGTGCACAGAGACGAAAAGATGAAGGTGGAAAGTGATACCGGGAGGAGGGCAAGTTAGAACGAGAGACGAGAGGAGGGGAGAAAATAAGAGGAGGAGATGTAAAAGGAGAGTCGGGGGGAGGAGGAGAGGTGAGATACCTTATGGTTAATTTGGCAGTCCTGAGAGCAGGGTGTGGGGTGGGGGCAGGAGAGAAACTCAGGAGTTAGATTAGACAGATTACACAGATCACAGGTTAGACAGGACAAAAGAGGAGCCGTCGGCAGGTCTCATGAGGCACACACAGCAGGTGGGCACGGGAAGCTACGGGAAGAAGAATGAAAGAGGAGTTTTGTGAAAGAGAAGACAGGTGGTGAGACATACACACCTGATAGTCTGTACCATCAAACACCAAATACAACACAACCAACACACCAAATACAACACAACCAACACACCAAATACAACACAACACAAGGGGATGAAACCATTTAAAAAAAAAATCTTTTAAACCTAGTAGCATTGTTTTGCACACTGGGTCTGTTTCGGCCTCCCAGGTGAACTCAAAGCGGTTGAACCTGGATGCTGTGTAGGCGTCCAGGTAGCGTGGCGGTCTATTCCATTGCTTACCAACATGGGGATCGCCGGTTTGGAAGGGTGGGAAGCCAGATGTGGGTATGTGTCCTGGTCGCTGCACTAGCGCCTCCTCTGGTCGGTCGGGGCGCCTGTTTGGGGGGGAGGGGGAACTGGGGGGAATAGCGTGATCCCCCCACGCGCTACGTGCCCCTGGTGAAACTCCTCACTGTCAGGTGAAAAGAAGCAGCTGGCGATTCCACATGTATGGGAGGAGACATGTGGTAGTCTGCAGCCCTCCTCGGATCAGCAGAGGGGCCGGAGCAGAGACCGGGATGCTCAGAAGAGTGGGGTAATTGGCCGGACATAATTGAGGCGATAAAGGGGGAAAAACTAAAAATAAATATATATATATAGTAGTACTCTGCAGCAGGGGTTACAGACGGGCTACTCTGCAGCACGGGTTACAGACAGATTATTCTGCAGCAGCGGTTCCAGACAGGCTACTCTGCAGCAGGGGTTACAGACAGGCTACTCTGCAGCAGGGGTTCCAGACAGGCTACTCTGCAGCAGGGGTTACAGACAGGCTACTCTGCAGCAGGGGTTACAGACAGGCTACTCTGCAGCAGGGGTTACAGACAGGCTACTCTGCAGCAGGGGTTCCAGACAGGCTACTCTGCAGCAGCGGTTCCAGACAGGCTACTCTGCAGCAGGGGTTACAGACAGGCTACTCTGCAGCAGGGGTTACAGACAGGCTACTCTGCAGCAGGGGTTACAGACAGATTATTCTGCAGCAGCGGTTCCAGACAGGCTACTCTGCAGCAGGGGTTACAGACAGGCTACTCTGCAGCAGGGGTTCCAGACAGGCTACTCTGCAGCAGGGGTTACAGACAGGCTACTCTGCAGCAGCGGTTCCAGACAGGCTACTCTGCAGCAGGGGTTACAGACAGGCTACTCTGCAGCAGGAGTTCCAGACAGGCTACTCTGCAGCAGGGGTTACAGACAGGCTACTCTGCAGCAGGGGTTCCAGACAGGCTACTCTGCAGCAGGAGTTCCAGACAGGCTACTCTGCAGCAGGGGTTACAGACAGGCTACTCTGCAGCAGGGGTTACAGACAGGCTACTCTGAAGCAGGGGTTACAGACAGGCTACTCTGCAGCAGCGGTTCCAGACAGGCTACTCTGCAGCAGGGGTTACAGACAGGCTACTCTGCAGCAGGAGTTCCAGACAGGCTACTCTGCAGCAGGGGTTACAGACAGGCTACTCTGCAGCAGGGGTTCCAGACAGGCTACTCTGCAGCAGCGGTTCCAGACAGGCTACTCTGCATCAGCGGTTCCAGACAGGCTACTCTGCAGCAGGGGTTATAGACAGGCTACTCTGCAGCAGGGGTTCCAGACAGGCTACTCTGCAGCAGCGGTTCCAGACAGGCTACTCTGCATCAGCGGTTCCAGACAGGCTACTCTGCAGCAGGGGTTACAGACAGGCTACTCTGCAGCAGGAGTTCCAGACAGGCTACTCTGCAGCAGGGGTTACAGACAGGCTACTCTGCAGCAGGGGTTACAGACAGGCTACTCTGCAGCAGGGGTTACAGACAGGCTACTCTGCAGCAGCGGTTCCAGACAGGCTACTCTGCAGCAGGGGTTACAGACAGGCTACTCTGCAGCAGGAGTTCCAGACAGGCTACTCTGCAGCAGGGGTTACAGACAGGCTACTCTGCAGCAGGGGTTCCAGACAGGCTACTCTGCAGCAGCGGTTCCAGACAGGCTACTCTGCATCAGCGGTTCCAGACAGGCTACTCTGCAGCAGGGGTTACAGACAGGCTACTCTGCAGCAGGGGTTCCAGACAGGCTACTCTGCAGCAGCGGTTCCAGACAGGCTACTCTGCATCAGCGGTTCCAGACAGGCTACTCTGCAGCAGGGGTTACAGACAGGCTACTCTGCAGCAGGGGTTACAGACAGGCTACTCTGCAGCAGCGGTTCCAGACAGGCTACTCTGCAGCAGGGGTTACAGACAGGCTACTCTGCAGCAGGGGTTACAGACAGGCTACTCTGCAGCAGGGGTTACAGACAGGCTACTCTGCAGCAGGGGTTACAGACAGGCTACTCTGCAGCAGGGGTTACAGACAGGCTACTCTGCAGCAGGGGTTACAGACAGGCTACTCTGCAGCAGGGGTTACAGACAGGCTACTCTGCAGCAGGGGTTACAGACAGGCTACTCTGCAGCAGGGGTTACAGACAGGCTACTCTGCAGCAGGGGTTACAGACAGGCTACTCTGCAGCAGGGGTTACAGACAGGCTACTCTGCAGCAGGGGTTACAGACAGGCTACTCTGCAGCAGGGGTTACAGACAGGCTACTCTGCAGCAGGGGTTACAGACAGGCTACTCTGCAGCAGGGGTTACAGACAGGCTACTCTGCAGCAGGGGTTACAGACAGGCTACTCTGCAGCAGGGGTTACAGACCGATTATTCTGTAGCAGGGGTTCCAGACAGGCTACTCTGCAGCAGGGGTTACAGACTGACAGACATACAGACCTGAGACACAGGAGCTAATTTTGGAAATGTATTTTATGTAAGACAGCACATGGAAGTGGAGGCCAGGTTGAAGGTGTGCATTTCCATGTGATTTTAAGTGTTCAAACTACTAAAACTATCTGATTTGTCACATTTGGGGAAAAACTCAGAAATGAGGTGGCTTTAAGGTGTAGTGTGAACAATGCCCACGTATACGATAATGAAGTTGTCACTGTGGCAGGCAGGGTGTGGTCTGCACCTTGGTTTACACACTAATGTGCATACTAACAATATGCAAATTTTAGTATGCACAATGTTAGTGTGCACACTATAGTATGCACATCGTTAGTATGCAAGTTTATCATGTGAAAGGTATGTGTATGCATACTGCACAGGTGTTGACATTACGGTCTCTAAATGATCAAAACCGTCCCATAATTCTTTGTGTCTTTGTCGTTTCTTTGGATTAACCAGCTAGGGGAGCCCTTTCCAAAGCCGTGGCTCACAAATCCAAATACATTTTTTAACGACTTCATGATAAAATATGTTTAGCATAAATAAAGAGCTACAGCTAAATCAAAATGGATGACGCAAAAGCGACAAAGTTCTTCTGGTGTTACGAGGGGTCACTTCTGCTTGGACGTGAGTCAGCCAAGTGCAACCCTGAGCACACCGCTGTCTACATAGTGAATAATATGTCCCAGGAGCCGCCAGGGCGGCACGGTGGTGTAGTGGTTAGCGCGGTCGCCTCACAGCAAGAAGGTCCCGGGTTCAAGCCCCAGGGTAGTCCAACCTTGGGGGTCGTCCCGGGTCATCCTCTGTGTGGAGTTTGCATCTTCTCCCTGTGTCTGTGTGGGTTTCCTCTGGGTACTCCGGTTTCCTCCCACAGTCCAAAGACATGTAGGTCAGGTGAATCGGCCAGACTAAATTTCCTAGGAGTGAATGCGTGTGTGTGTGTGTGGGTGTGTGTGTGTGTGTGTGTATGTCGGCCCTGTGATGGCCTGGCAGCCTGTCCAGGGTGTCTCCCCGCCTGCGCCCAATGACTGCTGGGATAGGCTCCAGCATCCCCGCGACCCTGAGGGAAGGATAAGCGGTTCGGATAACGGAATGGAATGCCCAAGAGTACATTCTACATACTGAAAGGTTTTTGTGTATACTGCATACTAACAGTGTGGACACCACCAGGGAGAATCAGAATCATGTTTATGAAGGTTTGCATATACATGGAATGTGACTGGTTTCATGGCTCTCCCAGTGTACTTAACACAGCATAACAACAGATGATGCTCCTGTGGTCAGTAAATGCAGCAGTGTGAAATTAGAAATTTGGCACCTCGTAATATTCAGAGCCCGCAAGTAAAGTTCCATGTTTGATCATTTATGAGAAACTTTTGAGCATTTTTGTATTGCCATTCTAATGCCACTAGGAGGCGTCATGAAGTCTGCTGTGTGCCATCATGAGCTCAATAACGGGAAACTACTGAGTTTCTCAGCACCGTTTCAATGGCGGCTCCCATGAAATCATCAATTCTGCTTAAAAACGGACTTTCAGAGACTGCCATCCTAGTTGTATGAGTTATTTATTTCCCATCATGAGCACAAACCGCTAATTTATGTCAAAATCCATCCATCCATTATCCAAACCGCTTATCCTTACTCAGGGTCACGGGGATGCTGCAGCCTTTCCCAGCAGTCATTGGCAGCAGGTGGGGAGACACCCTGGACAGGCCGCTAGGCCATCACAGGGAACACACACACACACACACACACACACACACACACACACACACACACACACACACACACACACACACACACACACACACACACACACCTAGGGACAATTTAGTACGGCCGATTCACCTGACCTACATGTCTTTGGACTGTGGGAGGAAACCGAAGCACCCAGAGGAAACCCATACAGACACGGGGAGAACATACAAACTCCATACAGAGGATGACCCGGAATGACCCCCACGGTTGGACTACCCCGGGGCTCGAACCCAGGACCTTCTTGCTGTAAGGTGACCGCACTAACCACTGCACCACTGTGCCGTCCATATATCAAAATGTATCTTCTTAATTGCATTTCTCTGGGTTTACTTTTCCTTTTATAGTAATATTACGCTTCAGGAAAGCCAAAATATTACACACAACACCTTTAACTTCTGTCTACATGGTTGTTTGACAAGACCTGCAGAGAAGCTTGGGGATATTATAGAACTGTGGACTGAGCCTGAACAACGAGGAGAAATCCCTCAACTTGTTTTCAGGTCCTCAAAGGGAATCTGTATTAAAATAATGAGAACTGTAAAGCCTGGGCTTATGGTTGAAGTATTTTTTCTTTGCTTTATAAGGCGGTATAGTTTCTCTTCCAGCACTGTATTTTTGCAGCAGCATGAAAATTCCCCTGCAGACTTAATGATGACTTTCTGTGTACGCCATTACAAAGAAACACATTGTAAATTGTGGGAGGGCGAGTTTGGCACTCCATTTGTGGATTTGATGTAGATGAGTAATTCAAAATATTTACAATCTCGACAGCCGGCGTTCTCCGAGGTCTCTTGCAGGAAGAGTAAGAAAGCACCCAGGGGTTTGGAGCTCATTAGAAGATACAGTCATCAGCATCCTTTTCAGTCTAGCAACACCGCTGTCATGGAGAACGGATGGCAGGCCATCACTCATCTCCAGGAGGTGTCGGACATGCTTGTTTGAGAGATGAGGGGAGCCGCCTGGCCATGTTAACAATAAGCGATAGAGATGTGTTCATGGTGGATTAAAGAGGAAGCTGTCAGGATTTAATTAAACAAGAATAATGAGGGTGGAGTAGTCGTTTAGGAGCGGCGCCGCTAGGCTTGTAATTGGACCTTTTAAAACATGGAAAAAATTAAGATTTCCACATCATTAACAACAGTTACTAAAATTAAACCTCATAAAAAAGAGCGGCACATTTCTCAAGGGGCCCCTCACAAATGTCATTATGACTGGTTGAACTCGGGGGTAGAGAAATAAATGAAGTGAAAGTATTTCTTTCAGAGTAAAAGCCACCGACATCCTGTACTGGTCTCATTCATACTAGATAGGAACCTCCAATCATTTCTCCACTGGCCAATTTTCAAAAAAATGACCACAAATCATACACTGTGTAACAAAGGGAGTCTGTGATGTCATCCACAGCTTCCTGCAGAGCCGTTTTGAAGCTCCATGGTTGTATTCAAGCTTGCCGCCATCTTTTCAAATTCAGGAGCTGGAAAGTCAAAAGTCGAGGGAACAAGGCGGAGCCTGCCTTGAGCCGAGGTGATGCCTGCTTCAGATGCGTGAGCAACCTGTCAATCACCCTGTACAGAGACCTGTCAATCAAGACAACCACGCCCCCAAACAGATCCATCTTTGAGCCTTTATGGTCTCTTAACTGAAACAGAATTTTCAAAATTCCCACCAAATAACATTAGAAGACAGGAAATCAGCTATGAGGAATTTGGCGCCAGCATCTAGAGGCCATTAGAAGAAAAGCATCTGAGTGCACTTCGCATCAGCTTCAAAAACTCTTTCTGGGAAAAACACACTGTTAAATCCTGCACAGAGATGATCCGAATCAACTAAAGCTTACTCATATCTACGTGGCATCACTGCCTTAACAATGTCATGAAGCCGGAGATATTCTTTTCTTCACTAAAATTCCTGATGGAGGATGAAGGCTGTGTCCCGCTGTGGTTGGGATGCTGCCACCAGAGGGTGGCACTCTCACATTCTCTCTATAATTTAACGAACATTAAGTGCAGACGTCCTATTTATATTCGAAACTCCATCCTCACCTCAAATTTCTGCCTCAATTCTTCGTTGCCGTCGTCCTCCTCTGAGATGGGCACGTTGTAGTACTCGCCCTCTTCCTGGCACAACATCTTATACCTGGAGGAGGGGGGACGGAGAGGTGGGGAGGGGGGCAGAGAGAGAGAGAGAGAGAGAGAGAGAGAGACACGCAGGAAGGAAGACAAATAAACACACAGATAAACAGAAAGAGAGACAGATTATGCCTAGAAATAAAACTCTCACTCTTTGCCCTTTCTGCTCTTCTTCCTCAAGTCCTGCCTTTCTGCTCTTCGTCCTCTAGTCCACATTTCACCACATCTTGCAGATCACATCAGACCGCATCAGATCACATTCAATATAAAAACCAACAAATGCTAACATCTAACTCTGAGCCAATACTTTTTCCACTGAAATCCCGGAGATAAAAAGTCTTGTCCTCAGCCGAGGCCTGCCGTTTGCTTTGTGTTGGCAGAATGGATCATTACTAATACTGAAGACTTTCTCTTTTTCAGACTTCAACTACATATTAACACAGCTATTTGCAGCCTTGTTGTAAAAGCATGGTGTAATTTCAAAAGGGGGCGTCAGTGTGTTTCTATGCATGCTGGCAGCCTGATGATGAGGCGGTAAAGGCTTTACACTGACTGGAGCAACAGTAAGGTGTCTTTATCAGGTTATCATCATCGGGATGAGCATAACCCGTTTACAGCAGCCACACTGTTGGTCAATCTTTCAGTTTGTTAGCACATGTGAATGGCATGCAAAACGTCAGAAGATGTGGTGCATGGGATGTTGGTGCAACTGCCAATCACAGTGAGAAGCAGTATGTTTAGGGAGACGCTGCTTTTTGGTGAATTCACCTGTCAATAGAGTCTTAGAAACAGATGAGGAGGAGTTAACAGATAAATTGGAATAGTTATAATTAAAATTAAATAAAGTTCTCTTTCAAATCATACATCCCAAGAGTACGTCGTCGCCATCTTACAATGCTGTGATGCCAACATTCCCAAATATTCTGTGAACAGTACACATGGCCATTGAGACTCTAGTTAATGCTCAGACCTGTTTGCACATGAAACCCCTTGTTGGTTTCGGTTGTTATGCCACTGTATTGTTTGTTGTTTTGTTGTGTTTTTTTTGGGGGGGGGGATTTTCCTCCCCTTTTTTTCTCCCTCAATTGTATCCGGCCAATTACCCCACTCTTCCGAACTGTCCCGGTTGCTGCTCCACTCCCTCTGCTGATCCAGGAGGGCTGCAGACTACCACATGTCTCCTCCCATACATGTGGAGTCACCACCCACTTCTTTTCACCTGACAGTGAGGAGTTTCACCAGGGGGACGTAGCACGTGGCAGGATCACACAATTCCCCCCAGTCCCCCCCCCCCGAACAGGCGCCCTGACCAACCAGAGGAGGCGCTAGAGCAGCGACCAGGACACATGCCCACATCCAGCTTCCCTCCCACAGACATGTCTAATTGTGTTTGTAGGGACACCTGACCAAACCGGAGGTAACACGGGGATTTGAACTGACCGATCCCGTGTTGGTAGGCAACGGAATAGACCGGTCTGCTACCCAGACACCACCACTGTATTGTTTACAAGGGTGGGGGTACCGGCAGCTACTGTATTGTTTATAAGGGTGGGGGTACCTGCGGTCACTGTATTGTTTATAAGGGTGGGGACACCTGCAGTCACTGTATTGTTTATAAGGGTGGGGTACCTGCGGTCACTGTATTGTTTATAAGGGTGGGGTACCTGCGGTCACTGTATTGTTTATAAGAGTGGACACCTGCAGTCACTGTATTGTTTATAAGGGTGGGGACACCTGCAGTCACTGTATTGTTTATAAGGGTGGGGACACCTGCAGTCACGGTATTGTTTATAAGGGTGAAGATACCTGCAGTCACTGTATTGTTTATAAGGGTGGGGACACCTGCAGTCACTGTATTGTTTATAAGGGTGGGGACACCTGCGGTCACTGTATTGTTTATAAGGGTGGGGACACCTGCGGTCACTGTATTGTTTATAAGGGTGGACACCTGCAGTCACAGTATTGTTTATAAGGGTGAGGATACCTGCAGTCACTGTATTGTTTATAAGGGTGGGGACACCTGCACTCACTGTATTGTTTATATGGGTGGGGACACCTGCACTCACTGTATTGTTTATAAGGGTGAGGATACCTGCAGTCACGGTATTGTTTATAAGGGTGGGGACACCTGCACTCACTGTATTGTTTATAAGGGTGAGGATACCTGCAGTCACGGTATTGTTTATAAGGGTGAGGACACCTGCAGTCACTGTATTGTTTATAAGGGTGAGGATACCTGCAGTCACTGTATTGTTTATAAGGGTGAGGACACCTGCAGTCACTGTATTGTTTATAAGGGTGGAGACACCTGCAGTCAGGTGAGACTGAAGAGGTCACGCAGATGAAGAAACGTTTCTCTCAATACACCTTGTGTCCAGATGAACTGATTCAACTTTCTGTGATCCCAAGATACTCAAGCGTAGCTTAACCATGTGATGTGATGTGCTACTTCAGTACACTTCAACATCAAATATTACTGGGACCAACACAGAAAACTGCAGTTGAACCTTTAATATCCAGGAATTCCCCTTACAGACACTACCACTGACTGTCCCTGTGACAAACTGGCCAGTTTCCAACAGGGCTCAGACATGTGACTGCTTGTGACCTGTCTTGTCGTGATGCTAAACAACATGGTTTTGATGGCGGGTGTGTTTACATGCACACTGCATGTAATAAATCTGTGTGAAGTCTTAACTGACAAAACCCAATCAAGGCCCCTGGAATTTTGTCCTGTTGTTCAATATTTTTATAGGTGAAAGTCTTTGATTTCTTTTGGTTTTTAAAACTGTGCATGATAAAAAAAACAAAAAAAAACAAAACATGGCTGCCAAGGTGCTGAAAAAAAAATCCAGTTGGTGTAAAAGCCGAGGAAGACTTTTCTGCTTTCAGTTGTAGTAAAACTGAATAGCGTTGTTAGCTGATTGTGTAGTAACACCAAAAAGAAACCTGTGCATGGAGGAGAGTGACGGAAATCCACCGCACCGGCTGGAAGGTGGGCAGATCAAGGGACGCACGCGGCTGATGTGTCGTTTCTGTGGCGCACACACAGCGAGTATGCAAAACTCCTAATGATCAGACTTCTCATTTGCATATGAATGCATGCTGGGTGACAGGGTGTGGTTTGCACATTCGCTTGGCAGCAGAGAAAGTCACCCGGGCCATGATGAGGGGCACCTGTGCACAACAACCTTCTCTGTCCACATGTGTGTTTTCTGAGCAGCCATGACCAAAAGCTTGGGAAATGCTGTCCCGCTGTATGGAGTGTGTAACCCACCATAAATACACACGCAAGTGTTGCTCTCAGCCCCTGGATAAGAGAATATGAACAACTTTGCTGCCACAAAGGGATTTTGGACTGACCGAGTGTCAGACCTGCGGCGTTTGCTCTGGTTATTGTCCCTGCACAGCGGTGGACTGCTGTTGTTTTGTGTGACCTTCCAGTGATGTTGTGCAAGCCTGTCACAGACGGTAGTTATCAACGTGCGTGTCTCTTACCAGCCACAGATGGGGGACTTCATGAGCTCTGACACGCCAAAGGAAAGGGCTCCCATGAAGTCGTTCCTGGTGGTCCGGTCCCAGTCCCACACCTCAACTGACAGCCTGCGGTCCTTGTCAGCAGGCTTCAGTTTGCTGCACAGTACACAGACGGTATGTAGGTTTACATCTCAGGCACACGATTCATATTTCAGTCACAAGTGTGCTCAAATTAAACACCATAGTTAAGCCATGCAAATTTCAACTGCAATAAATGATGATGACGATGATGATGATGAATGTACGTTAGGAAGTTGTTTTTTTTTTGGACCCCCTCCCTTTCTCCCCAATTGTATCCAGCCAATTATCCCACTTTTCTGAGCTGTCCCGGTCTCTGCTGCACCCCCTCTGCTGATCCGGGGAGGGCTGCAGACTACCACATGCTTCCTCCCATACATGTGGAGTCACCAGCTGCTTCTTTTCACCTGACAGTGAAGAGTTTCACCAGGGGGACGTAGCGTGTGGGAGGATCACGCTATTCCCCCCAGTTCCCCCTCCCCTCTGAACAGGTGCCCCGACGGACCAGAGGAGGCGCTAGTGCAGCGACCAGGACACGTTCTCACCTACAGACACGGCCAATCGTAGGACGCCTGACCAAACCGGACGTAACATGGGGATTTGAACCGGGATCCCTGTGTTGGTAGGCACCGAAATAGACCGCAAGGCTACCTGGACGCCCTCCATGGTCCACTTTTATTCAAAATCTCTTCACTGATGTAACTATTTTTCCAAATGGTGTCTATCCATGTCAGCCATACAGGATTTTACTTAAACCCCAAGCCTTAAATCCATCCTTAAAACAGTTTTGACATTTTTGAGCCCTGCTTTGCTTTTGTACTTTTTCTATTTCAATGTTTCAAGCACAAAGAACATTATGATTTTAATCCCATCTAATCTTTGAGAGCACGGTGCGATTAGAATTGAGCCGAGGCTGGCCAGCTGTTGCGGATCCACACTCACAAAGTGAAGGTCTCGTTCCAGGCCGGATTGAGGCTGGAGCGGATGGTTTTGGTCTTCTGCTTGGTCTCATTTTTGGGGTCCGGGATGAGCTTGAGCTTGACGTAAGGATCAGACAGTCCGTTGGGGTCCATGGGGATCAGATTTCTGCCTTCACCAACTGTGTGAGGAAACAGCATGGGGACATGAACCTCATGTCAGCATACAGGGACACAGTAATCCACATATAAAGACCACAACACTTCACCTGGATGCTGAGACAAAGCTACAGGTCGCACAACTTAACTAAAATCAACACATTCAAGGAAAGACATGGAAAAATATGTAAAAGATATGTAAAAAAATATGTAAAGATATGTAAAAAACATAGATGACCCAAAACCACAATCTCCAGGAAAGGCTGAAAGCAAGTAGACAGTAAAGAAAATCTAGAGTGAAATCTACTTTTCAAACCTAGTCCATCTTGTGTGACTTTAAACGCTGATCATGGAGGTTGTGAATGCTTAATGCAAAGTAACGAGCGAACGTTTAATGGAAAAGTCTGACGCAACATTTCACAGCAGCAAAAAAGTCGTATTCCTAGTACCACCTGAGATACTTGAGAAACTTTATGGATCCCCGTGGGAAATTACGCTCTGTATTTAACCCATCCTAGATGAAACCATCAATAATAACTAAAACTAGTAATAATAACTAGTAATAACAACTGAAACTAGTAATAACTGAAACCAGTAATAATAACTAAACTAGTAATAATAACTAGTAATAACTGAAACAAATAATAATAACTGAAACCAGTAATAATAAATGAAACTAGTAATAATCACTAGCAATATTAACTGAAACTAGTAGTAATAACAATGCAGTTAGGCCTCTTCTTGACTGCCTCCACGGTGTGAAATGTCGGATGGCAAAAAAACGGTCTTCAATTAAATGAGACTAAGTCCGCAGTCGTAATACTTGGTCCCCCCAATCCCATCGGGGGTATATTTAATCAGATTAACCTCCATGCCCATGCCAGAAATCTTGGTGTCATTTTTGATCCAGCATTTGACTAACAAATTACCTCTGTGAAAGGGAGTGAAAGGTTGCTGCTTCCAGCTAAGAAATGTTGCCGAACTTAAGACGAGTTGAGTCTCGTTTTCTGGTCTGAAGATGGTCACTAATACCTTAAATTTCCTCTAGGCTGGACTACCACAAATTTATTTATTTATTTTTTTAGATACTTTATTAATCCTCTTGGGGAAATTCTGCTCTGCATTTAACCCATCCTAGCTGTGTAGCTAGGAGCAGTGGGCAGCACCCGCAAACCGAGTTGGTTTTGCCATGCCTTGCTCAGGGGCACAGACAGGAGTATTAACCCTAACATGCATGTCTTTTTGATGGTGGGGGAAACCAGAGCACCCGGAGAAACCCCACCACAGACACAGAGAGAACATGCAAACTCCACACAGAGGACGACCTGGGATGAGCCCCCAAGGTTGGACAACCCCGGGGTTCGAACCCAGGACCTTCTTGCTGTGAGGCGAAAGCACTAACCACTGGGCCACCGTGCTGCTCATCAGATTTGGTTTCTGCAAGTCTGATGGCTTCACCAAGACATTACAGTAACAACTCTCTTCTCTTCTCTCTCTCTCTCTCTCAATTCAAAGGGCTTTATTGGCATGAAAGTTTTACAACAATGTTGCCAAAGCATCAAAAATACAGCTTGAACGGTACACAATAACACTAATAATGAACATCAACACAACATTGTAACGATCAATAAAGAAACAATAACAGAGCCATAACAATAGAGAAACAGAAGTAGATCAGAAGGTGGAGCATGGGTTGTGAGGAGACTACAGCTGTCATGTGTTGTGCTGCTCGTCTCTCAGGCTGTCACATGACCTGACATGTCTCGCTGCATCTATGGCGCTGACACTGTTTTCCCCAAGTACATGTTGCATTTTGGTCTGGTCAGAGAGTGTGTCCAAGTCATGTTGGTCTGGTCAGAGAGTGTGTCCAAGTCATTTTGGTCTGGTCAGAGAGTGTGTCCAAGTCATTTCGGTCTGGTCAGAGAGTGTGTCCAAGTCATTTTGGTCTGGTCAGAGAGTGTGCCCAAGTCATTTTGGTCTGGTCAGAGAGTGTGTCCAAGTCATTTCGGTCTGGTCAGAGAGTGTGTCCAAGTCATTTTGGTCTGGTCAGAGAGTGTGTCCAAGTCATGTTGGTCTGGTCAGAGAGTGTGTCCAAGTCATGTTGGTCTGGTCAGAGAGTGTGTCCAAGTCATTTTGGTCTGGTCAGAGAGTGTGTCCAAGTCATGTTGGTCTGGTCAGAGAGTGTGTCCAAGTCATTTTGGTCTGGTCAGAGAGTGTGTCCAAGTCATTTTGGTCTGGTCAGAGAGTGTGTCCAAGTCATTTTGGTCTGGTCAGAGAGTATGTCCAAGTCATTTTGGTCTGGTCAGAGTGTGTCCAACTCATTTTGGTCTGGTCAGAGAGTGTGTCCAAGTCATTTTGGTCTGGTCAGAGAGTGTGTCCAACTCATTTTGGTCTGGTCAGAGAGTGTGTCCAAGTCATTTTGGTCTGGTCAGAGAGTGTGTCCAAGTCATTTTGGTCTGGTCAGAGAGTGTGTCCAAGTCATTTCGGTCTGGTCAGAGAGTGTGTCCAAGTCATTTTGGTCTGGTCAGAGAGTGTGTCCAAGTCATTTTGGTCTGGTCAGAGAGTGTGTCCAAGTCATGTTGGTCTGGTCAGAGAGTGTGTCCAAGTCATGTTGGTCTGGTCAGAGAGTGTGTCCAAGTCATTTTGGTCTGGTCAGAGAGTGTGTCCAAGTCATGTTGGTCTGGTCAGAGAGTGTGTCCAAGTCATTTTGGTCTGGTCAGAGAGTGTGTCCAAGTCATTTTGGTCTGGTCAGAGTGTGTCCAACTCATTTTGGTCTGGTCAGAGAGTGTGTCCAAGTCATTTTGGTCTGGTCAGAGAGTGTGTCCAACTCATTTTGGTCTGGTCAGAGAGTGTGTCCAAGTCATTTTGGTCTGCTCAGAGAGTGTGTCCAACTCATTTTGGTCTGGTCAGAGAGTGTGTCCAAGTCATTTTGGTCTGGTCAGAGAGTGTGTCCAAGTCATTTTGGTCTGGTCAGAGAGTGTGTCCAAGTCTTGGAATTTACATTTAATTTTTGTGAAGAATTTGGTTCTTAAGTCTTCATATGTGCTACATTGTAGCAGGAAATGTTGCTCTCTCTCTCTCTCTCTCTCTCTCTCTCTCTCTCTCTCTCTCTCTCTCTCTCTCTCTCTCTCTCTCTCTCTCTCTCTCTCTCTCTCTCTCACACACACACACACACACACACACGATATATTTGCATGCACACAAATGAAAGGAGATACTTGCATGCGCATGCACAAACAAATAAATGTCAATGATGTCACACAAAAATAATTCAGCATACACAATTTTAAATGACACAAATATCTGTGTGCCTAAGTACACACTGCTCTGTTGCACACACACACACACACACACACACACACACACACACACACACACACACACACACACACACACACACACACACACACACACTGTGCATACATGCAGATGCCCGCAGCGCCCCACGGAGCCAGCGTGAATGCCTGTTCGCCTTGCCGGGCCCTGACCAGCAGAGACCCAGCAGAGCTCTCCACATGGCCGCGTCGGCCACACTGGAGGTGTGGCCCCAGTTGTGAAGATGACAAGAGCTTTGCCGTGGAAACAACACAGCACTGCTGCAGGACTGCAGGAGGTAAAATGCCGAGCCCTTCATCTTGGTGGGAATACTCTGAATGAGATACTCGAAGGACTGGGAGGAGATCTTGAGTTGAGTCTACAACAGATTCACACTTCTTTCCTCGGGTCAATACCAACACCACCCTTTGCACAGGGCAAAATGAACCGCTGCTACCCAACACTGGAGTGCACAATTTGTTACAATGCAAAGGAAAATATATCTCTAGTAGCAAACTGCCAAAAGTGGTGTAGTCCACTACTCTACCGTACAGCACCCATCACATGACATGATCTTAATCTGAGCTACTGGAAAAGCCTTAAATTGCAAAATGCCTTTTTTCTCTCTGCATGACTATGCAAAATCAAATTACAAAGGGAAAATTTCACAATTCTGGGGTGGCAACCTTCCATTTACTTGTTTTCTTGCAACCAGCACATGTCCTGAACAGGTTGCAGGATTAGGGGAAAGGGTTCGGGGGAGATTGCAGAGACAGAGAGAGACAGAGGAGATGGGGAGAAACAAAGACAGATGGAGTTGTTACGGCAAACTCGGACTGTGTACATTTATAGAACAGGAGGATACTATAAATGGCATAAGCTGACAAAATATGGCTTTTTTCCAGAGGGGGAAAAAACAAAAACATAATTGACATCGGGAGTACATCCAGAGCCCTTTGGCTTTTTGCCTGTTGCAAACTGGATGGATGGATCCCATTCGCCACTTGTTGAATATGAAGGTGGATGACACAAGCCACAGCCATTAGATATGTTTCACCAACTTACTACACAAAAAAACCCTTCATCCGGCTAATAGCCAGAATGTGGGTGTTACATCATCTTTCCTTGACAAACCCATCCGTCCTTTTTAAGCTGGACCCGACTCAGCCTGTAATATGGTACATTCTCTGGCGTATTAACCTGAAAAACCACGGTGCACTTTTCTTAATGCCCAGATACGTAACAGCTTTCACCCCTCTACACGCCTGTTTTCATCTTTACCAATAGACCTAACATCAGCAACCGATACACAGCTGCATGACAGTAAACACAATGGCAACACATTATGTTACACGAAATAATGCCAAGTACGTCTCCGACTGTCTCCGATTCTGTTTGTGATATTCATGGACAAGATCTCAAGGTGCAGCCAAGGTGAGGAGTGTGTCCACTTTGGGAACCTCAGAATTGCATCTCTGCTCTTCGCAGATGATGTGGTTTTGTTGGCTTCATCAGAACGCGACCTAGCAGTGCTCACTGGCGCGGTTTGCAGCCGAGTGTGAAATGGCCGGGATGAGAGTCAGCACCTCCAAGTCTGAGGCCATGGTTCTCTACCGGAAAATGGTGGATTGCTCCCTCCGCGTTGGGGATGAGTTGTTGCCTCAAGTGAAGGAGTTCAAGTATGTCAGGGTCTTGTTTACGAGTGAGGGTAGGATGGAGCGGGAGATTGACAGGTGGATTGGTGCAGCATCAGCAGTAATGTGGACGTTGTACTGGACCGTTGTGATGAAGAGGGAGCTGAGCCGGGAGGCAAAGCTCTCAATTTACCAATCAGTCTTTGTTCCAACCCTCACCTATGGTCATGAGCTTTGGGTAGTGACCGAGAGGGTGCGATCACAGATACAAGCAGCTGAAATGAGTTTCTTCTGTCGGGTGTCTGGACTCAGTCTTAGAGATAGGGTGAGGAGCTCAGAGTAGAGCCGCTGCTCCTTCGCATCGAATGGAGCCAGTTGATCAGGATGCCTCCTGGGCGCCTTCCTTTGGAGGTTTACCGGGCACGTCCAACTGGGAGGAGACCCCGGGGTAGACCCAGAAGTCGCCGGAGGGACTAAATGTCCAACCTGGCCTGGGAACACCTTGGGATCCCCCAGGAGGAGCTGGAGGGCGTTGCTGGGGAGAGGGACGTCTGGAGTGCCCTGCTTAGCTTGCTGCCACCGCGACCCGACCCCGGAGAAGCGGCTGAAGATGAGATGAATTAAGATAACTCCGCTGCGGTATTTAAAAATGCCCGGTAATACCCCATGCGCGCATTAGAGCGCTATATAAAATGCAACTTGATCTATTGATTGATTGACTGATGACATAATGACTCAAAATGACGCAGTGATGCGTTTCTCTGACCAATCAGAGGCCTGCATTGATTTTGGTACCGCTCCAGCTTTTTTGGAACCTCGACAAAGGTGGTACAGAAAAGTGGCAAGTTACCAAAATGCCGGAACTTTCCAGTAATGGAAAAGGAAAAAAGGCGAGTTGAGCTGAGCCGGTACCGTGTAGTGGACAAGGGGCAGAAAAGAGGTTTTAATCTGCACACCGCGCAGTTTTTCGGGTTACAAACGACGCACCTCGGACCGCCGCCATCTTTTAATATGGCGGAACTTTGAAACGTTAGCTGAATACATTGGCGCCAAACAACTAGCAGCCGCTAACAAGAAGCTAACGGAGTTAGCATGCTATTGATAAGTCACAATGTTACACGCAGGAAGTCTTGGTTGAGTTAAAGAAGTACACAACTTACATACCGAGCCCCGCTCGTTGTCGCAGTCCCGGGATAAACCGTCGGCACAGCATCAGACTTCACATCTCTTGCCTTGGGAAAACGTCGGCATTAGCTTGCGGAAACACTGCTCACCCGAGCCACGTCGCAGAGCCGCCGTCCCCGCGGGTTAGTGGCCATGTGAGCCTGCTGTCCGCAAATAAAGTCCCACCATTTCCGCAGCGCGGTGGGGTGTTTTGGTAGCTAGTGGAAGGAGGCGCCGGGGTCCGGTTTAGCTTCCAAAACGTTCACTAGGCTAATGCTAACTCGCTCTCTGGCCGCCCTGCGCAGGAGGTTCCCGCCTTCTTTGCCCGCCCCTCATTTGCCCGCCCCTCATTTGCATATTAGACAGCGATTGGCTTTCGGATTTGTGACGTACCAAGTCTAGTTTACTCGGAGTACGTTTGAATCTCAGATTTTAGGGGAGTCCACTGACAGCTGCTCCTTCAGTAGGGAGGAATGCGAAAACACCGCTCTAGCGACAAATTTTCCACAGATATCAATCAATCAATCAATCAATCAATCAATCAATCAACCAATCAATCAAACAATCAACCAACCAATCAATCAAGTTGCATTTTATATAGTGCTTTTCTAGCCGCAACAGCCACTCAAAGCGCTTTACAATTAATTAATTCACACACACACACACACACACACACACACACATAACTATTGCGTTTCATTGTTCCACGACTTACTTTTCATTATAGTGGTAATGGTTACAATAAGATGAAATTTGAGCGTTGTCTTGTCTCACTGTGCCACAGCAACACTGAAATTATGTGTACATTAATAAAAGTATATTGAAGCAAAAAGTAACTAATTACTTTCATAACGCAGTTACTCGGTACTTTTTTGAGAGCGGTAACTAGGAACTGTAACTACTTCCATCCATCATCCAAACTGCTTATCCTGCTCTCAGGGTCGCACGGATGCTGGTACCTATCCCAGCAGTCATTGGGCGGCAGGTGGGGAGACACTACTTACTAATATTAATTTACTATATTTATTTATGATTACTATTATTATTACTAAGTTAATGTTAATTTATTATGTTAATGTTACTATCATATCCATAAATTTCCCAGCTCTGGTTTCTTGTATAGGTCAGTATAGTCACGGCGAGACATTTTCGGGGACACCAACATGAGGAAAAACACATTTTTGAGTG
>NC_079215.1:2042981-2167981 GCF_029633865.1 Lampris incognitus | reverse complement strand
TACTAGCCCAGTATTTCCCTTTACCCAACAGATGTGGACATGGAGGGAGGGACATCAGACACAACAGGGGTGGACATGGAGGGAGGGACATCAGACACAACATATGTGGACATGGAAGGAGGGACATCAGACACAACAGATGTGGACATGGAGGGAGGGACATCAGACACAACAGATGTGGATATGGAGGGAGGGACATCAGACACAACAGGGGTGGACATGGAGGGAGGGACATCAGACACAACCTATGTGGACATGGAAGGAGGGACATCAGACACAACAGATGTGGACATGGAGGGAGGGACATCAGACACAACAGGGGTGGACATGGAGGGAGGGACATCAGACACAACAGGGGTGGATATGGAGGGAGAGACATCAGACACAACAGATGTGGACATGGAGGGAGGGACATCAGACACAACAGATGTGGACATGGAAGGAGGGACATTAGACACAACAGGGGTGGATATGGAGGGAGGGACATCAGACACAACAGGGGTGGACATGGAGGGAGGGACATCAGACACAACAGGGGTGGATATGGAGGGAGGGACATCAGACACAACAGGGGTGGACATGGAGGGAGGGACATCAGACACAACATATGTGGACATGGAAGGAGGGACATCAGACACAACAGATGTAGACATGGAGGGAGGGACATCAGACACAACAGATGTGGATATGGAGGGAGGGACATCAGACACAACAGGGGTGGACATGGAGGGAGGGACATCAGACACAACCTATGTGGACATGGAAGGAGGGACATCAGACACAACAGATGTGGACATGGAGGGAGGGACATCAGACACAACAGGGGTGGACATGGAGGGAGGGACATCAGACACAACAGGGGTGGATATGGAGGGAGAGACATCAGACACAACAGATGTGGACATGGAGGGAGGGACATCAGACACAACAGATGTGGACATGGAAGGAGGGACATTAGACACAACAGGGGTGGATATGGAGGGAGGGACATCAGACACAACAGGGGTGGATATGGAGGGAGGGACATCAGACACAACAGATGTGGACATGGAGGGAGGGACATCAGACACAACAGATGTGGACATGGAAGGAGGGACATTAGACACAACAGATGTGGACATGGAGGGAGGGACATCAGACACAACAGATGTGGACATGGAAGGAGGGACATTAGACACAACAGGGGTGGATATGGAGGGAGGGACATCAGACACAACAGGGGTGGATATGGAGGGAGGGACATCAGACACAACAGGGGTGGATATGGAGGGAGGGACATCAGACACAACAGGGGTGGACATGGAGGGAGGGACATCAGACACAACATATGTGGACATGGAAGGAGGGACATCAGACACAACAGATGTGGACATGGAGGGAGGGACATCAGACACAACAGATGTGGATATGGAGGGAGGGACATCAGACACAACAGGGGTGGACATGGAGGGAGGGACATCAGACACAACCTATGTGGACATGGAAGGAGGGACATCAGACACAACAGATGTGGACATGGAGGGAGGGACATCAGACACAACAGGGGTGGACATGGAGGGAGGGACATCAGACACAACAGGGGTGGATATGGAGGGAGAGACATCAGACACAACAGATGTGGACATGGAGGGAGGGACATCAGACACAACAGATGTGGACATGGAAGGAGGGACATTAGACACAACAGGGGTGGATATGGAGGGAGGGACATCAGACACAACAGGGGTGGATATGGAGGGAGGAACATCAGACACAACAGATGTGGACATGGAGGGAGGGACATCAGACACAACAGATGTGGACATGGAGGGAGGGACATCAGACACAACAGATGTGGACATGGAGGGAGGGACATCAGACACAACAGGGGTGGACATGGAGGGAGGGACATCAGACACAACAGGGGTGGATATGGAGGGAGGGACATCAGACACAACAGATGTGGACATGGAGGGAGGGACATCAGACACAACAGATGTGGACATGGAAGGAGGGACATTAGACACAACAGATGTGGACATGGAGGGAGGGACATCAGACACAACAGATGTGGACATGGAGGGAGGGACATCAGACACAACAGGGGTGGATATGGAAGGAGGGACATTAGACACAATAGGGGTGAGTCGGAACAAGACAGCTGTGTGTAAGACAGGATGACGGGCAAAGGAGAGGAGAGGGCTGTGTGACTGCCATGTCTGTCCTTATTGGGAGAAACAGAGTTTGTTTTGTCCGTTCAGCCAGTTTCCCTCCAACACAACATGAGCAACACAACATGAGCAACACAACCCAGAGACGACAACAAACAGAGCATTATTCTAGTGGCTGGAGCTTCCATCAAGAGACTGGTGTGTCTCTCTGTGGTGCCATGGCGACCTCTTTACCCATACTAATGGAAGAGCTGTGTGTGTGTGTGTGTGTGTGTGTGTGTGTGTGTGTGTGTGTGTGTGTGTGTGTGTGTGTGTGTGTGTGTGTGTGTGTGTGTGAGAGGTGAGAGAGACAGAGAGACAGAGAGAGAGAGAGAGAGAGACTCCGTGTGTGCATGGGTGACTGTGTATGTGTGCGGGGGGAGGTGGGGTGCTCCAGTTTGGTGTGTGTGTGTGTGTGTGTGTGTGTGTGTGTGGGGGGAGGGTTGTTTGGAGGAAGGGTGGATTCTTGCTCCAGTGGGCTACAGCTGAGTTATGAGGAGAGTATTATCATTATTAAGAGGCAGAATAATGAGAGTATTATCATTATTAAGAGGCAGAATAATGAGAGTATTATCATTATTAAGAGGCAGAATAATGAGAGTATTATCATTATTAAGAGGCAGAATAATGAGAGTATTATCATTATTAAGAGGAAGAATAATAAGTTATGAGGAGAGTATTATCATTATTAAGAGGCAGAATAATGAGAGTATTATCATTATTAAGAGGAAGAATAATGAGAGTATTATCATTATTAAGAGGCAGAATAATGAGAGTATTATCATTATTAAGAGGCAGAATAATGAGAGTATTATCATTATTAAGAGGAAGAATAATGAGAGTATTATCATTATTAAGAGGCAGAATAATGAGAGTATTATCATTATTAAGAGGCAGAATAATGAGAGTATTATCATTATTAAGAGGAAGAATAATGAGAGTATTATCATTATTAAGAGGAAGAATAATAAGTTATGAGGAGAGTATTATCATTATTAAGAGGCAGAATAATGAGTATTATCATTATTAAGAGGAAGAATAATAAGTTATGAGGAGAGTATTATCATTATTAAGAGGCAGAATAATGAGAGTATTATCATTATTAAGAGAAAGAATAATAAGTTATGAGGAGAGTAGTATCATTATTAAGAGGCAGAATAATGAGAGTATTATCAATATTAAGAGGAAGAATAATAAGTTATGAGGGGAGTATTATATTATTAAGAGGCAGAATAATGAGGAGAGTATTATCAATATTAAGAGGCAGAATAATGAGGAGAGTATTATCATTATTAAGAGACAGAATAATGAGGAAAGTATTATCATTATTAAGAGACAGAACAATGAGGAGAGTATTATCATTATTAAGAGGCAGAATAATAAGTTATGAGGAGAGTATTATCATTATTAAGAGGCAGAATAATGAGGAGAGTATTATCATTATTAAGAGACAGAATAATGAGGAGAGTATTATCATTATTAAGAGACAGAATAATGAGGAGAGTATTATCATTATTAAGAGGCAGAATAATGAGGAGAGTATTATCATTATTAAGAGACAGAATAATGAGGAGAGTATTATCATTATTAAGAGACAGAATAATAAGTTATGAGGAGAGTATTATCATTATTAAGAGGCAGAATAATGAGGAGAGTATTATCATTATTAAGAGAGAGAATAATGAGGAGAGTATTATCATTATTAAGAGAGAGAATAATGAGGAGAGTATTATCATTATTAAGAGAGAGAATAATGAGGAGAGTATTACCATTATCAAGAGAGAGAATAATGAGGAGAGTATTATCATTATTAAGAGAGAGAATAATGAGGAGAGTATTACCATTATTAAGAGAGAGAATAATGAGGAGAGTATTACCATTATTAAGAGAGAGAATAATGAGGAGAGTATTACCATTATTAAGAGACAGATTAATGAGGAGAGTATTATCATTATTAAGAGAGAGAATAATGAGGAGAGTATTATCATTATTAAGAGACAGAATAATGAGGAGAGTATTACCATTATTAAGAGAGAGAATAATGAGGAGAGTATTACCATTATTAAGAGAGAGAATAATGAGGAGAGTATTATCATTATTAAGAGAGAGAATAATGAGGAGAGTATTACCATTATTAAGAGAGAGAATAATTAGGAGAGTATTACCATTATTAAGAGAGAGAATAATGAGGAGAGTATTACCATTATTAAGAGACAGAATAATGAGGAGAGTATTATCATTATTAAGAGAGAGAATAATGAGGAGAGTATTATCATTATTAAGAGACAGAATAATGAGGAGAGTATTACCATTATTAAGAGAGAGAATAATGATGAGAGTATTACCATTATTAAGAGGCAGAATAATGAGGAGAGTATTATCATTATTAAGAGAGAGAATAATGAGGAGAGTATTATCATTATTAAGAGACGGAATAATGATGAGAGTATTATCATTATTAAGAGACAGAATAATGAGGAGAGTATTATCATTATTAAGACGCAGAATAATGAGGAGAGTATTATCATTATTAAGAGAGAGAATAATGAGGAGAGTATTATCATTATTAAGAGACAGAATAATGAGGAGAGTATTACCATTATTAAGAGAGAGAATAATGAGGAGAGTATTACCATTATTAAGAGAGAGAATAATGAGGAGAGTATTATCATTATTAAGAGAGAGAATAATGAGGAGAGTATTATCATTATTAAGAGAGAGAATAATGAGGAGAGTATTATCATTATTAAGAGGCAGAATAATGAGGAGAGTATTGTCATTATTAAGAGACAGAATAATGATGAGAGTATTATCATTATTAAGAGAGAGAATAATGAGGAGAGTATTACCATTATTAAGAGAGAGAATAATGAGGAGAGTATTACCATTATTAAGAGAGAGAATAATGAGGGGAGTATTATCATTATTAAGAGAGAGAATAATGAGGAGAGTATTACCATTATTAAGAGAGAGAATAATGAGGAGAGTATTACCATTATTAAGAGAGAGAATAATGAGGAGAGTATTACCATTATTAAGAGACAGAATAATGAGGAGAGTATTATCATTATTAAGAGGCAGAATAATGAGGAGAGTATTATCATTATTAAGAGACAGAATAATGATGAGAGTATTACCATTATTAAGAGAGAGAATAATGATGAGAGTATTATCATTATTAAGAGACAGAATAATGATGAGAGTATTACCATTATTAAGAGAGAGAATAATGAGGAGAGTATTATCATTATTAAGACGCAGAATATCGGCTGTGTGCAGTTTCAATGCTGCAGAAGCAGGAAGAAACACAAAGTTGTTGCTGTAATGAAGGAAATAAAACCTCATCATGTGTGACGGCCTGGAGCTGCACCTCCGCAAGCAAAGCTCAACAGTGTGTTTTCAGCTTATACTGGATAGAAAAAGACTACACTACACTACACTACACTACACTACGCTACACTACACTACACTACACTACACTACACTACACTACACTACACTACGCTACACTACACTACACTACACTACGCTACACTAAACTACACTACACTACGCTACACTACACTACGCTACTGTACATACTACACTACACACTACACTACACTAAACCACACTACATACTACATACTACACTACACTACACTACGCTACACTACACTACACTACACTACGCTACACACTACACCACATACTACACTACACACTACACTACACTAAACCACACTACATACTGTACTACACTACTCTGCTCTACACTACACTACAAACTACACTACACCACACTAAACCACACTACACTACACTACATACTACACTACACACTACACCACACTAAACCACACTACACTACACTACATACTACACTACACACTACACCACACTAAACCACACTACACTACACTACATACTACACTACACACTACACCACACTAAACCACACTACACTACACCACATACTACACTACACACTACACCACACTAAACCACACTACACTACACTACATACTACACTACACACTGCAGTGCACTACACTACACTACAAACTACACTACACCACACTAAACCACACTACACTACACTACATACTACAGTACACACTGCAGTGCACTACACTACACTACAATACACTACACACTATACTAAACCACACTACATACTGTACTACACTACTCTACTCTACACTACACTACACTACAAACTACACTACACTACACTAAACCACACTACACTACACTACATACTACACTACACACTGCAGTGCACTACACTACACTACACTAAAATACACTATATACTACACTACACACTAGACAGTCTTGGATTCATTTCTTTACATCACAGAAGCTGGGCATTTCATCAGGGGTGTGCAGACTTTATATCCACTGTACATGTCTGATAAAGCTGATAACATATGCTGCAGAGAAGACACAACCTTGTCCTCCACACACCTTGTCCTCCACACGTTGTCCACACACAAACAGGTGACAAAGTACAGGAAAAACCTGAATGCTTGACCCCTACAGTGAGGGGGTCCGGGGGTTCTGTTGTGCTGTGGGGGGCATTTTTCTGGCATGGGTTGTGTCCACTTGTCCCCTTAGAGGGAAGGGTCACTGCAGATCAGCCATCCATTTCCTGAACCGCTTATCCTGCTCTCAGGGTGGCGGGGATGCTGGAGCCTACCCCAGTAGTCATTGGGCGGCAGGCGGGGAGACACCCTGGACAGGCTGCCAGACTATCACAGCGCTGACACACACACACACACACACACACACACACACACACACACACACACACACACACACACACACACACACACACACACACACACACACACCCCTAGGGACAATTTAGTACAGTCAAGCAGTCAAGTCACCTGACCTACATGTCTTTAGACTGTGGGCGGAAACCGGAGCCCCCGCATACATGGGGAGAACATGCAAACTCCACACAGTGGATGACCCGGGACGACTCCCAAGGTTGGACTACCCTGGGGCTTGAACCCAGGACCTTCTTGCTGTGAGGCGACCGCAACCACTGCACCACCGCGCCGGCCCACTGCAGATGAATACCAAGTTATTCTGAGTGGTCACCTTTATCCTATGATGAGACATCTCTACCCTGATGGGAGTGGTCTCTTCCAGGATGACAGTGATCCCATCCACAGGGCACGAGGGCTCACTCAAGGGTCTGATGAGGATGAAAATGATGTAAACCACATGCTATGGCCTTCACAGTCACAAGATCTCCAGTTGAACATCTACGGGAGGTTTTGGACTGACGTGTTCGACAGCGCTCTCTACCACATCCTCAAAACACCAAATGAGAGAATGTCTTCTGGAAGAATGGCATTAATCCCTCCAGTAGAGTTCAGAGACTTGTCTATGATCTAATATGAGAAGCACTGAAGACGTTCTGGAGGCTCCTGGTGGCCCAACACCTCACTAACACACTTTACGCTGGGTTTACTCTAATGTGTCACCTCGCAGTATGTGTGTGTTGGTCTGTACATCCATACAGACCAACACACGGCTCATCCTGCTCACACACACTAATAACAAAGTTAATACAATGCTGACTGAACATCTCTCCATGATGAACATCTCTCCATGATGAACACCTCTCCATGATGAACATCTCTCCATGATGAACACCTCTCCATGATGGACATCTCTCCATGATGGACATCTCTCCATGATGAACATCTCTCCATGATGAACATCTCTCCATGATGAACATCTCTCCATGATGAACACCTCTCCATGATGAACATCTCTCCATGATGAACACCTCTCCATGATGGACATCTCTCCATGATGGACATCTCTCCATGATGGACATCTCTCCGTGATGAACATCTCTCCGTGATGAACATCTCTCCGTGATGCACATCTCTCCATGATGGACATCTCTCCATGATGAACACCTCTCCATGATGAACACCTCTCCATGATGAACACCTCTCCATGATGAACACCTCTCCATGATGAACATCTCTCCATGATGGACATCTCTCCATGATGAACACCTCTCCATGATGAACACTTCTCCATGATGAACACCTCTCCATGATGGACATATCTCCATGATGAACACCTCTCCATGATGAACATCTCTCCATGATGAACACCTCTCCATGATGAACACCTCTCCATGATGAACACCTCTCCATGATGGACATATCTCCATGATGGACATCTCTCCATGATGGACATCTCTCCATGATGAACATCTCTCCATAATGGACATCTCTCCATGATGGACATCTCTCCATGATGAACACCTCTCCATGATGAACACCTCTCCACGATGAACACCTCTCCATGATGGACATCTCTCCATGATGAACACCTCTCCATTATGCACATCTCTCCACGATGAACACCTCTCCATGATGGACATCTCTTCATGATGAACATCTCTCCATGATGGACATCTCTCCATAATGGACATCTCTCCATGATGGACATCTCTCCATGATGAACACCTCTCCATGATGAACACCTCTCCATGATGGACATCTCTTCATGATGAACACCTCTCCATGATGGACATCTCTCCATGATGAACACCTCTCCATTATGCACATCTCTCCACGATGAACACCTCTCCATGATGGACATCTCTCCATGATGAACACCTCTCCATGATGCACATCTCTCCATGATGGACATCTCTCCATGATGAACACCTCTCCATGATGCACATCTCTCCATGATGGACATCTCTCCATGATGGACATCTCTCCATGATGGACATCTCTCCATGATGAACACCTCTCCATGATGAACATCTCTCCATGATGGACATCTCTCCATGATGAACACCTCTCCATGATGCACATCTCTCCACGATGAACACCTCTCCATTATGCCCATCTCTCCATGATGAACACCTCTCCATGATGGACATCTCTCCACGATGAACACCTCTCCATGATGCACATCTCTCCGTGATGAACATCTCTCCATGATGGACATCTCTCCATGATGAACACCTCTCCATTATGCACATCTCTCCACGATGAACATCTCTCCATAATGGACATCTCTCCATGATGGACATCTCTCCATGATGAACACCTCTCCATGATGAACACCTCTCCATGATGGACATCTCTTCATGATGAACACCTCTCCATGATGGACATCTCTCCATGATGAACACCTCTCCATTATGCACATCTCTCCACGATGAACACCTCTCCATGATGGACATCTCTCCATGATGAACACTTCTCCATTATGCACATCTCTCCACGATGAACATCTCTCCATGATGCACATCTCTCCATGACGGACATCTCTCCATTATGCACATCTCTCCATGACGGACATCTCTCCATGATGAACACCTCTCCATTATGCACATCTCTCCACGATGAACATCTCTCCATGATGCACATCTCTCCATGACGGACATCTCTCCATTATGCACATCTCTCCATGATGGACATCTCTCCATTATGCACATCTCTCCATTATGCACATCTCTCCATGATGGACATCTCTCCATGATGCACATCTCTCCATGACGGACATCTCTCCATTATGCACATCTCTCCACGATGAACATCTCTCCATGATGCACATCTCTCCATGACGGACATCTCTCCATTATGCACATCTCTCCATGATGGACATCTCTCCATTATGCACATCTCTCCATTATGCACATCTCTCCATGATGGACATCTCTCCATGATGCACATCTCTCCATGACGGACATCTCTCCATGATGCACATCTCTCCATGACGGACATCTCTCCATGATGCACATCTCTCCATGATGAACACCTCTCCATTATGCACATCTCTCCATTATGCACATCTCTCCATGATGGACATCTCTCCATGATGGACATCTCTCCATGACGGACATCTCTCCATGATGAACACCTCTCCATTATGCACATCTCTCCACGATGAACATCTCTCCATGATGCACATCTCTCCATGACGGACATCTCTCCATGATGAACATCTCTCCATGATGAACATCTCTCCATGATGCACATCTCTCCATGATGGACATCTCTCCATGATGAACACCTCTCCATGATGGACATCTCTCCATTATGCACATCTCTCCATGATGGACATCTCTCCATGATGAACACCTCTCCATGACGAACATCTCTCCATGATGAACATCTCTCCATTATGCACATCTCTCCATGATGAACACTTCTCCATGATGAACACCTCTCCATGATGAACACCTCTCCATGATGAACACTTCTCCATGATGAACACCTCTCCATGATGAACACCTCTCCATGATGAACACTTCTCCATGATGAACACCTCTCCATGATGAACACCTCTCCATGATGAACACTTCTCCATGATGAACACCTCTCCATAATGGACATCTCTCCATGATGGACATCTCTCCATGATGAACACCGCTCCATGATGGACATCTCTTCATGATGGTTTGTGGCCATCTTGTCCATGTTTTAGTTTGAGTAAATTCTAATTTTCTTTTCTTTCTCTTCTCTTTCTTCTGTTTAATTCTTTCTCAATTCCAAGTTTTGTTTGTGTACAAAATTACAAGTCATCCATCCATCCATTATCCAAACCATGTATCCTGCTCTCGGGGTAGTAGGGATACTGGAGTCTATCCCAGCAGTCATTGGGCATCAGGCGGGGAGGAATTACAAGTTGATGTGGTGTAAAAGTATTTTGCTTGAACAAAGTGTATATGTGTGTATATACACACACATGTACACTACCGTTCAAAAGTTTGGGATCACCCAAACAATTTCGTGTTTTCCATGAAAAGTCACACTTATTCACCACCATATGTTGTGAAATGAATAGAAAATAGAGTCAAGACATTGACAAGGTTAGAAATAATGATTTGTATTTGAAATAAGATTTTTTTTACATCAAACTTTGCTTTCGTCAAAGAATCCTCCATTTGCAGCAATTACAGCATTGCAGACCTTTGGCATTCTAGCTGTTAATTTGTTGAGGTAATCTGGAGAAATTGCACCCCACGCTTCCAGAAGCAGCTCCCACAAGTTGGATTGGTTGGATGGGCACTTCTTTGAGCAGATTGAGTTTCTGGAGCATCACATTTGTGGGGTCAATTAAACGCTCAAAATGGCCAGAAAAAGAGAACTTTCATCTGAAACTCGACAGTCTATTCTTGTTCTTAGAAATGAAGGCTATTCCATGCGAGAAATTGCTAAGAAATTGAAGATTTCCTACACCGGTGTGTACTACTCCCTTCAGAGGACAGCACAAACAGGCTCTAACAGGTACTATTTAATGAAGATGCCAGTTGGGGACCTGTGAGGCGTCTGTTTCTCAAACTAGAGACTCTAATGTACTTATCTTCTTGCTCAGTTGTGCAACGCGGCCTCCCACTTCTTTTTCTACTCTGGTTAGAGCCTGTTTGTGCTGTCCTCTGAAGGGAGTAGTACACACCGGTGTAGGAAATCTTCAATTTCTTAGCAATTTCTCGCATGGAATAGCCTTCATTTCTAAGAACAAGAATAGACTGTCGAGTTTCAGATGAAAGTTCTCTTTTTCTGGCCATTTTGAGCGTTTAATTGACCCCACAAATGTGATGCTCCAGAAACTCAATCTGCTCAAAGAAGTGCCCATCCAACCAATCCAACTTGTGGGAGCTGCTTCTGGAAGCGTGGGGTGCAATTTCTCCAGATTACCTCAACAAATTAACAGCTAGAATGCCAAAGGTCTGCAATGCTGTAATTGCTGCAAATGGAGGATTCTTTGACGAAAGCAAAGTTTGATGTAAAAAAAATCTTATTTCAAATACAAATCATTATTTCTAACCTTGTCAATGTCTTGACTCTATTTTCTATTCATTTCACAACATATGGTGGTGAATAAGTGTGACTTTTCATGGAAAACACAAAATTGTTTGGGTGATCCCAAACTTTTGAACGGTAGTGTATATATATACACACATTGATAGGCAGGTAGACAAATAAACTCACAGTAATCCCCCTATTTATACATATTTCTCTCTCTCTCTCTCTCTCTCTCTCTCTCTCTCTCTCTCTCTCTCTCTCTCTCTCTCTCTCTCTCTCTCTCTCTCTCTCTCTCTCTCTCTCTCTCTCTCTCTCTCTCTCTCTCTCTCACACACACAGACACACAGACAGACACACACACACACACACACGTGCGCAGACAGGGTCATATGAAAACAATAAGCGTGTGTTGGAGCACACGGCTCAGCAAAATGAAAAGATTTCTGGAATGTTTTCAAGGCAAACGAAGTCAAAACAAGTTATTAGCAGTTGTACTGGTAACACAGTCCACATATCCAGCAGTTGTACTGGTGACACAGTCCACATATCCAGCAGTTGTACTGGTGACACAGTCCACATATCCAGCAGTTGTACTGGTGACACAGTCCACATATCCAGCAGTTGTACTGGTGACACAGTCCACATATCCAGCAGTTGTACTGGTGACACAGTCCACATATCCAGCAGTTGTACTGGTGACACAGTCCACATATCCAGCAGTTGTACTGGTGACACAGTCCACATATCCAGCAGTTGTACTGGTGACACAGTCCACATATCCAGCAGTTGTACTGACACAGTCCACATATCCAGCAGTTGTACTGGTGACACAGTCCACATATCCAGCAGTTGTACTGGTGACACAGTCCACATATCCAGCAGTTGTACTGGTGACACAGTCCACATATCCAGCAGTTGTACTGGTAACACGGTCCACATATCCAGCAGTTGTACTGGTGACACGGTCCACATATCCAGCAGTTGTACTGGTGACACGGTCCACATATCCAGCGGTTGTACTGGTGACACAGTCCACATATCCAGCAGTTGTACTGGTGACACAGTCCACATATCCAGCAGTTGTACTGGTGACACAGTCCACATATCCAGCAGTTGTACTGGTGACACAGTCCACATATCCAGCAGTTGTACTGGTGACACAGTCCACATATCCAGCAGTTGTACTGGTGACACAGTCCACATATCCAGCAGTTGTACTGGTGACACAGTCCACATATCCAGCAGTTGTACTGGTGACACAGTCCACATATCCAGCAGTTGTACTGGTGACACAGTCCACATATCCAGCAGTTGTACTGGTGACACAGTCCACATATCCAGCGGTTGTACTGGTAACACAGTCCACATATCCAGCGGTTGTACTGGTAACACAGTCCACATATCCAGCAGTTGTACTGGTAACACAGTCCACATATCCAGCAGTTGTACTGGTGACACAGTCCACATATCCAGCAGTTGTACTGGTAACACAGTCCACATATCCAGCAGTTGTACTGGTGACACAGTCCACATATCCAGCAGTTGTACTGGTGACACAGTCCACATATCCAGCGGTTGTACTGGTGACACAGTCCACATATCCAGCGGTTGTACTGGTAACACAGTCCACATATCCAGCGGTTGTACTGGTAACACAGTCCACATATCCAGCAGTTGTACTGGTAACACAGTCCACATATCCAGCAGTTTTACTGGTGACACAGTCCACATATCCAGCAGTTGTACTGGTGACACAGTCCACATATCCAGCAGTTGTACTGGTAACACAGTCCACATATCCAGCAGTTGTACTGGTGACACAGTCCACATATCCAGCAGTTGTACTGGTGACACAGTCCACATATCCAGCAGTTGTACTGGTGACACAGTCCACATATCCAGCAGTTGTACTGGTAACACAGTCCACATATCCAGCAGTTGTACTGGTGACACAGTCCACATATCCAGCAGTTGTACTGGTGACACAGTCCACATATCCAGCAGTTGTACTGGTGACACAGTCCACATATCCAGCAGTTGTACTGGTGACACAGTCCACATATCCAGCAGTTGTACTGGTGACACAGTCCACATATCCAGCAGTTGTACTGGTAACACAGTCCACATATCCAGCAGTTGTACTGGTAACACAGTCCACATATCCAGCGGTTGTACTGGTGACACAGTCCACATATCCAGCGGTTGTACTGGTGACACAGTCCACATATCCAGCAGTTGTACTGGTAACACAGTCCACATATCCAGCAGTTGTACTGGTAACACAGTCCACATATCCAGCAGTTGTACTGGTAACACAGTCCACATATCCAGCAGTTGTACTGGTGACACAGTCCACATATCCAGCAGTTGTACTGGTGACACAGTCCACATATCCAGCAGTTGTACTGGTGACACAGTCCACATATCCAGCAGTTGTACTGGTAACACAGTCCACATATCCAGCAGTTGTACTGGTAACACAGTCCACATATCCAGCAGTTGTACTGGTGACACAGTCCACATATCCAGCAGTTGTACTGGTAACACAGTCCACATATCCAGCAGTTGTACTGGTAACACAGTCCACATATCCAGCAGTTGTACTGGTAACACAGTCCACATATCCAGCAGTTGTACTGGTGACACAGTCCACATATCCAGCAGTTGTACTGGTAACACAGTCCACATATCCAGCGGTTGTACTGGTCATACGGTCCACATATCCAGCAGTAGGAAAGTGTACTCTAGGGTGCTCGAAAGGAGCCTCCAACCGATTGCCGAACCTCAGATCCAGGAGGAACAATACGGATTCTGTCCTGGCCGTGGAACAATGGACCAAATCTTTACCCTTGCAGAAGTGCCGAGGGGGCCATGGGAGTTTGACCAGCCAGTCTACATGTGTTTTGTGGACTTGGAGAAGGCTTACGACCGTGTACCCCGGGGCACACTGTGGGGTGAGGGTGGGGGGGGTACTGCGGGAGTATGGGGTACCGGGGCAGTTGCTACAAGCCATCCGGCCCTTGTATAACCAAAGTGAGAGCTGTGTCCACATTCTGGGCACAAAGTCAAACACGTTTTCTGTGGGTGTCGGATTCTGCCAAGGTTGTCCATTCTCTCCGATTCTGTTTGTGATATTCATGGACAGGATCTCAAGGGGCAGCCAAGGTGAGGAGTGTGTCCGTTTTGGGAACCTCAGAATTGCATCTCTGCTCTTCACAGAGGATGTGGTTTTGTAGGTGTCACCATAACACGATCTCCAGTGTTCACTGGGGTGGTTTGCAGCTGAGTGTGAAATGGCCGGGATGAGAGTCAGCACCTCCAAGTCTGAGGCCATGGTTCTCTACCGGAAAATGGTGGCTTGCTCCCTCTGGGTTGGAGATGAATTGTTGCCTCAAGTGAAGGAGTTCAAGTATCTCGGGGTCTTGTTTACAAGTGAGGGTAGGATGGAGCGGGAGACTGACAGGCAGATTGGTGCAGCATCAGCAGTAATGTGGACGTTGTACTGGACCACTGTGGTGAAGAGGGAGCTGAGCCGGAGGGCAAAGCCCTCAATTTACCAGTCAATCTTCGTTCCAGCCCTCACCTATGGTCATGAGCTTTGGGTAGTGACTGAAAGGGTGAGATTGTGGATACAAGCGGCTGAAATAAGTTTCCTGCATAGGGTGTCTGGGCTCAGCCTTAGAGATAGGGTGAGGAGCTCGGACATCCGGAGGGAGCTCGGAGTAGAGCCGCTGCTCCTTCGTGTTGAAAGGAGCCAGTTGAGGTGGTTCAGCATCTGATTAGGATGCCTCCTGGGTACCTTCCTTTGGAGGTTTATCGGGCACGTCCAACTGGGAGGAGACCCCGGGGTAGACCCAGAACTCGCTGGAGGGACTACATGTCCAATCTAGCCTGGGAACGCCTTGGGATCCCCCCAGGAGGAGCTGGAGGGTGTTGCTGGGGAGAGGGAGGTCTGGAGTGCCCTGCTTAGCTTGCTGCTACTGCGATCCGACCCTGGAGAAGCAGCTGAAGATGAATGAATGAATGAATATCCAGCAGTTTCACTGGTAATACAGTCCACATATCCAGCAGGATGTTGGAATTTCTCATGTTAGAAACTGCAAAAAGCATGGAAGAGAAGGACAGCAAGGGGGAAATATATTTCACGTTTTACGAATAGATTCTGGTAATTCTTCTGAACTGCTAGCCTCCTCATTATGAATCTATCCATCCTTCCATTATCCAAGCCACTTATCCCAGTCGGGCTCACGGGATGCTGGACTCTATCCCAGCAGTCATTGGACAGCAGGTGGGGAGACATCCTGGACAGGCTGCCAATCCACCACACAGGGCCAACACACACACACACACACACACACACACACACACACACACACACACACACACACACACACACACACACACACACACACACACACACACACACACACACACACACACACACACACACATTCACACCTAGGGACAATTTCGTACTGTGAGTCACCTGTCCTACATGTCTTTGGACTGTGGGAGGAAACCCACGCAGACACGGGGAGAACATGCAAACTCCACACAGAGGATGGCCTGGGGCTCGAACCCAGGACCTTCTTGATGGGAGGCAACCGTGCTAACCACTGCACCACCTTAATCAATCCATGTACACTACCGTTCAAAAGTTTGGGATCACCCAAACAATTTTGTGTTTTCCATGAAAAGTCACACTTATTCACCACCATATGTTGTGAAATGAATAGAAAATAGAGTCAAGACATTGACAAGGTTAGAAATAATGATTTGTATTTGAAATAAGATTTTTTTTACATCAAACTTTGCTTTCGTCAAAGAATCCTCCATTTGCAGCAATTACAGCATTGCAGACCTTTGGCATTCTAGCTGTTAATTTGTTGAGGTAATCTGGAGAAATTGCACCCCACGCTTCCAGAAGCAGCTCCCACAAGTTTGATTGGTTGGATGGGCACTTCTTTGAGCAGATTGAGTTTCTGGAGCATCACAATTGTGGGGTCAATTAAATGCTCAAAATGGCCAGAAAAAGAGAACTTTCATCTGAAACTCGACAGTCTATTCTTGTTCTTAGAAATGAAGGCTATTCCATGCGAGAAATTGCTAAGAAATTGAAGATTTCCTACACCGGTGTGTACTACTCCCTTCAGAGGACAGCACAAACAGGCTCTAGCCAGAGTAGAAAAAGAAGTGGGAGGCCGCGTTGCACAACTGAGCAAGAAGATAAGTACATTAGAGTCTCTAGTTTGAGAAACAGACGCCTCACAGGTCCCCAACTGGCATCTTCATTAAATAGTACCTGTTAGAGCCTGTTTGTGCTGTCCTCTGAAGGGAGTAGTACACACCGGTGTAGGAAATCTTCAAATTCTTAGCAATTTCTCGCATGGAATAGCCTTCATTTCTAAGAACAAGAATAGACTGTCGAGTTTCAGATGAAAGTTCTCTTTTTCTGGCCATTTTGAGCGTTTAATTGACCCCACAAATGTGATGCTCCAGAAACTCAATCTGCTCAAAGAAGTGCCCATCCAACCAATCCAACTTGTGGGAGCTGCTTCTGGAAGCGTGGGGTGCAAATTCTCCAGATTACCTCAACAAATTAACAGCTAGAATGCCAAAGGTCTGCAATGCTGTAATTGCTGCAAATGGAGGATTCTTTGACGAAAGCAAAGTTTGATGTAAAAAAAATCTTATTTCAAATACAAATCATTATTTCTAACCTTGTCAATGTCTTGACTCTATTTTCTATTCATTTCACAACATATGGTGGTGAATAAGTGTGACTTTTCATGGAAAACACGAAATTGTTTGGGTGATCCCAAACTTTTGAACGGTAGTGTATATTCCAATACATTTACAGAGCTTTCAATTTAAACATTTTTTTACCCAAAGAATTCAAGTTCTACTTCTTCTAGATTTAAGAGCGAACTACACAATGCTTCATTTTGACCATTATTCTCCGGCTCCTTAAAGGTTCATGGAATAGTTCACCCCCAAAATAAAAAAAAATAAAAATCTATCTTTCTCCTGCCAGTAGAAACCTGGATTAGTGATCTGTTCCCACACAGCACTGAAGGAGTTGGCCAACAAACTCCCAGAGCAGCGTTCCTCCACACAGTTGCAGTGAATGGTGGCCAGTTTGTTGGACATCCAGAAAACATGCCCATAAAAACACTCCACACAGCTCACGCAGCACAACCCAAGTCTTCTGAAGCCATATAATCCATCTGTGAGCAGAGAAGACCGAATTTCAAACATTATTTACCGCAGATCTCCTCTTTCTCCCTCGCCTTCAAAACAAGCCGTGCATGGCCGCATTCGAGTCCAGAGACGGTTCGAGTAAACAGAGATAATCTTGTCAGAACATCTCCGTTTGAACGTCTCCGAGTATTTATGAACTCGAACACACCTGCAAAAAGTTTGTTTGGAAGTGAGGGAGGAGTGAATAATGTTCAAGGTCAAATTTGCAGTAAATATTGGTTTAAATGTCAGTCTTTTCCACTCACAGATCCATTTTACGGCTTCAGAACACTTGGATTGTGTTGCACGAGCAAATTTGTGTACTTTTATGGTCATTATTTTGGAACTATAGAAAACTGGCCCCCATCCACTGAAATTGTTTGGAGCAAAGCTGTTCTGGGATTTTGTTGGCCCACTCCTTCAGTGTTGTATGGAAATGGTCACTAATGCATGCTCAGTAATCCAGGTGAGAAACCCACAGAAAGTTGGACCAGTTCATCTGATGCTTTCTGCAGTTTCTGTCCATATTTCAAACACTCTGTCCATACATTTTATATTCTCAGAGATAACAGCCTCTACACTGAGACAGCGGCCTTCCTTTGCAAGCTCCTGCAGCAGCGATGGCTCTCGCTGTAGCCATGTGCTGTGTTACTCCCTTAAAGGGACAGTTCGCAAATTTTCAACCTCGCCTCTGTCTGTCTGTGACAGGGACGGCACATGAAAAACACCTGCAGTTGTTCCCGATCACATCCGCATCTCTGGAGCGGCAGTGAAACTGAATTTTTTGCCAGGCCTCCGGTGATGTATCGTGATGTCACAGCCTAGCAGGGTGTACGCTACTCTACCAAACACACTGTTCACAAAACACATCCTCATTCTCTCAGCTAAGCATGGTGGGAATGACATCCCAAAACACTTGCATGAGGAGTTTATATACGATGACACAGAAGCCTGTATGCAATGCACCGTGGTACGTGTAGCTGCTGTGGGAACGACTCTGTGAGCAGGACGACACTGATTTCTCCGCCAATATAGAACCCAGTGAGGGCTGTTACTGCTTCAGTCCACTGCATTACTCATCAGTACTGATTACACATACACGAAACCTTCTGTGAAATGTCCCTGTAATGTGGGGACATTGATGTACCTATTTACACATGCATCTGCTCTTCTCTTGGATCTCTAACCCACGGCGCTTCTCTTTGTGTTACATTTAATCTTTGTCTTGTGTCATTATGCTGTACTCTGCAGAGAACTGTGCAGCTTGTGATGAACTATCTGCCCCGCGTCGTTTTTACATGAACACACTCATAGCCGGATGACACGTCCCTGCTTTGACTGGGCAGGTTGACATCTGTCTCATCCGTGAGTGTCAGTGTTAGGGTTTGGGTAGCCGGTAAAGATTCCCTGACTATATAGAAAATCCTTGGTGAGAAAGGCTGCTGGTGATTGTGTCCCTAGATGTCCCGTCACTGGACTTGTCCAAAAAGCCTGTCTGCATGTGGCTGTGTCTGTAGGTCATATACTGTACGTGCTGTGCTCCACCAACCCCTACAGTTTCTTAGGAAAGTAATCAGAAATGAAAACTTGATTAAAAGACAGTTAGGAAAGTGACTAACGTGCTGCGGCTACGAGCTAGCTCCATGTGATGAGTTGGCCTTCGTTAGCCCGCTAATCGAATAATCGTGTGCACCTACTGCCAGCTGCCTGCCCTCCATCCTATTCCAGCTGCTGAGTTTTGCACCGTTATTGAAGTCTGGACATTTACTGCACACCTCCAAGTACAGACTTCAGAATCATACACACACAGCCCACGTCAAAACAACAATTCATTGTTGGCATCTATTAAGATATTGTTACTATGAAGTGTTGTGCTCCAGACCTCCTCCTTCATACAGTCTTTTAATAATGTTAAAGATATGCCAGTATGACAATAATAAATAAATAACAAATAAAAATAATCAAATAATAGATACATGAAATAATAATAACAATGGATAAATAATAATAACAAATGAATAAATAAACAAATAATAAAATAAATCAATAAAATAATAAATAAAATGTGTTGTTGTTGTTGTTATTACTATTATTAATATAACATCGCTATGCGTATATCATGTTTGCCAGGGTAACTCAGTGATGCATACCTGGAACTCTGCCATCAGAGTCGACATGCCGGATTAACACTGCCGCGTTGGTTCAAGACTTACAAATGAAGCACTGGCTGTTCTGAAATGAGAAGTGTGAGTGATCACCAGAAGAAGCTAAGACACGGCCGTGCGGCTTACCGATGAATCACCTCGAACAGCTGTCCTCTTACGCTGACACTCTGCTTATGCAACTTGAATGATGCATAATTGTATAAATCAGGCATCCGATCTACTTCCTGCCGTTACTTTTTGCTCTGGCTCATTCCCGGCCAGTAAGAACTCCAGCCAAGTCGTGACGGCCTAAAACTGGAAACCACACATGGCCCACACATCAGACCAAACACCACCACCGCACAGCCATATTTCTGGTTCAGGAGCGTCTTCCAGGTATGTCGTGACTGTGCGCTGATCCCCCAGGAGAACGGACCTGTTTGATGCCGGAGAAGCTGTATTGATCTGTGCACCAAACGGGAACGGCCGAGGCCCTCTGACAGAAAATCCCCCTTACAGTAGTCTTCTGTTCATCTGGTGAGCCATGCAGCACCTTGTTATTTCAGCCCGCTGCATTCTGAACCGTGCCGACTCCACCAACTCTTATGAGAGAGCACGAGGAGCAGAGATCCTCTTCCAGGAGAAAGAACCTTGTATTAAAAGCGCATTTTCTGGAGGAGGAGGAGGGTTCGAGTCTGATGAGGCTTTCTTTCTGCACACTTTTCTTCTGGGCGTTTCAGAGAGAGTGTTACAGGAAAACACGAGGAACAAGCAGCGGCTGGGGTTCTCTACCACACCCAGGAGCAGGGCGTAGCAGGAGGCGTAGCTGGAGGCCAGTTCATTTCATCTCACGCTTGTCCCAAATGTGGAACGAGACCACGAAGTAGTCCTGTATGAAGTAGTCCTGTATGAAGTAGTCCTGTATGAAGCAGCCTCAGCGTCCTCCTAATGCTTATAGAGCTACTTATCCACTGGGATTTGACTGAACAATACAAAGAAGGAATGGAAAAACACTACACATGACTAAATCTATCAATCCATCCATCCATCCATCCATCCATTATCCAAACCACTTATCCTGCTCTCAGGGTCGCGGGGATGCTGGAGCCTATCCCAGCAGTCACTGGGCAGCAGGCGGGGAGACACCCTGGGCAGACCACCAGACCATCACAGCCCCCCACACCACATACACACCTAGGGACAATTTAGTACGGCTGACCTACATGTCTTTGGACTGTGGGAGGAAACCGGAGCCCCCGGAGGAAACCCACACAGACACGGGGAGAACATGCAAACTCCACACAGAGGACGACCCCCGAGGTTGGACTACCCCGGGGCTCGAACCCAGGACCTTCTTGCTGTGAGGCGACCGCGCTAACCACTGCGCCACTGTGCTGCTCCTATAATCAATATTCAATTAAAATGGGATTTATGAATAAGTAAATGAAATCATCGTTAAACAGATAAATTAAAAGTTGATTAATAGATACCTAAATAAATGGCGGAAACTGTAAATCTGTTTGTTAATGCAGGTATAAAGTAAAAATGGAAAAAATTAAATAAAACTAAATTACAGGATTCCTAAATTCATTTGACAATACACCTTTTCTTAAAAGGGAATTAAAAGGGGTTTCCATTTGCCAACTCCATCATCACTTCGGTGACACGAGGGCCGGGTGGCCACAAAACCTCACCACTCCACCACGGGATGTAAAAAGAACTCTCATTGGCTATCGGTCAGGCCCACCCCCGACATGTCCCGGTGACAGCCAATGAGAGCTTTCGTTACACCCCCACGGTGGATTAGTAAAGTTTTTCCATGGACAAACAAGCACACACTTCACCCAAAACTGAAAATGAGGGTTGACAGTAGAGCTGTGTACTGGTGAGAACCTGGTGATACGATTCGTATCAGCATACAGGGTTATGATTCAATATATCACGATATATTGTGACGCTGTAAGGAAGGTGATATATTGTGACGCTGTAAGGAAGGTGATATATTGTGGTACTGTAAGGAAGGGGATATATTGTGACGCTGTAAGGAAGGTGATATATTGTGACACTGTAAGGAAGGTGATATATTGTGTTACTGTAAGGAAGGTGATATATTGTGTTACTGTAAGGAAGGTGATATATTGTGATACTGTAAGGAAGTTGATATATTGTGTTACTGTAAGGAAGGTGATATATTGTGTTACTGTAAGGAAGGTGATATATTGTGTTACTGTAAGGAAGTTGATATATTGTGACGCTGTAAGGAAGGTGATATATTGTGACACTGTAAGGAAGGTGATATATTGTGTTACTGTAAGGAAGGTGATATATTGTGTTACTGTAAGGAAGGTGATATATTGTGATACTGTAAGGAAGGTCATATAGTGTGACACTGTAAGAAAGGTGATATATTGTGTTACTGTACGGAAGTTGATATATTGTGATACTGTAAGGAAGGTGATATATTGTGACGCTGTAAGGAAGGTGATATATTGGGACGCTGTAAGGAAGGTGATATATTGTGTTACTGTAAGGAAGGTGATATATTGTGTTACGGTAAGGAAGGTGATATATTGTGATACTGTAAGGAAGGTCATATAGTGTGACACTGTAAGAAAGGTGATATATTGTGTTACTGTACGGAAGTTGATATATTGTGATACTGTAAGGAAGGTGATATATTGTGATGCTGTAAGGAAGGTGATATATTGTGTTACTGTAAGGAAGGTGATATATTGTGTTACTGTAAGAAAAGTGATATATTGTGATACTGTAAGGAAGGTGATATATTGTGACACTGTAAGAAAGGTGATATATTGTGTTACTGTATGGAAGTTGATATATTGTGATACTGTAAGAAAGGTGATATATTGTGATGCTGTAAGAAAGGTGATATATTGTGATGCTGTAAGGAAGGTGATATATTGTGATACTGTAAGAGAGGTGATATATTGTGATGCTGTAAGAAAGGTGATATATTGTGATACTGTTAGAAAGGTGATATATTGTGATACTGTAAGAAAGGTGATATATTGTGATACTGTTAGAAAGGTGATATATTGTGGTACTGTAAGAAAGGTGATATATTGTGTTACTGTTAGAAAGGTGATATATTGTGATACTGTAAGAAAGGTGATATCTTGTGTTACTGTTAGAAAGGTGATATATTGTGATACTGTAAGAAAGGTGATATATTGTGGTTTCATAGGGCTGTGTTCTTTGTGCTTATGCTACTTCCTGTCTCAGTTTACATTGTTGGGTTGGAGTGGAAGAGTCAGATGGCTGACGATAGATTACAACACTGTTATCTAGCGGTCGTGGGGTTACACACAACACATGTTAGTCACCAACCTTTACATGTAAACAATTAAAAGTGGATATAGTGGTTTTGGGAATCGATACAGTATCACAAAAGAATATTCTGATACTTGAGTGTATCGATATTTTCTTACACCCCTAGTTTACAGTTGCAATTTGTTCCCTCTTTAGCTGTTATGACTTACATGTAATCGCCCTCCGGAAATACTACAATGTTCATGGGGCCCCATGAAAACAGGACAGGGTACAGAAATGACCCTTTAGCCTACCTGTCACCTGCAGTTTATCAGCGGTGACCTCACACTTGAGGTAAAGACGCCCCCTCCTCTCCGTGTAGTCTGTGCCGCAGAGGCTTGGCACGTTCATCACACACTGCTTATGGACATTCATGTCGCAGGCTGGAGACAAAGGGAGGGAAAATGGACAAGGAGAGAGACAGCATGTGAGACAGCACACAAGCCAAGAAGAAAACAACTTAAGTGGCATCAAGCAGTCAGAGAACAGCCTTGCCGGTTTCAAGGCTGTTATTAAACCACATATATGAACTATTTTGATGAGAAATAAGTCAATCCGCTTCACTCGCATTCCTACACATCTCTGCAGAACTAAAACATATAGATAGATCATCTGCCATGCCATGTGCAAAGGTTATGATGCAACTATTTGAAAGGATCTTTTTTTGGGATTTTTTTTCTCCCTTTTTCTCCCCAGTTGTATCTGGCCAATTACCCCACTCTTCCGAGCCGTCCCGGTCTCTGCTCCACCCCCTCTGCTGATCCGGGGAGGGCTGCAGACTACCACATGTCTCCTCCCATACATGTGGAGTCACCAGCTGCTTCTTTTCACCTGACAGTGAGGAGTTTCACCAGGGGGACGTAGCACATAGGAGGATCATGCTATTCCCCCCAGTTCCCCCTCCCCCCTGAACAGGTCCTAGTGCAGCGACCAGGACACATACCCACATCCGGCTTCCCACCCGCAGACACGGGTAGGGACATGGAGGGACGCCCAACCAAGCTTGAGGTAACACGAGGATTTGAACCAGCGAGCCCCGTGTTAGTAGCCAAAAGAATAGACTGCTACACTACCTGGACACCAGGATCTTTTTTTTCTGAAACCTGGCTGGTAGAAGGTATAACAAGGTCATGACCCACAATTAAATGTAATACCCATCATTCCGTGGTATGTGCTGAGCCACCACAGCAGAGGCAGGTCGTGTAAGAGGCTTGCAGAAAACAACAACAGCAACAAAAGAGTAAATAAAACCAAGGACCATCCCTCCAGGAACTGAAAAAAACAAGAATCAAAACGATGACATCTCCTTTCCGTGCATAGTTCACAAATAGTTGTTGTTGAGCCTTGCTGTTGTCTGGCTCACCAATGCGACATGGGATCTGACGGAGTCTATTTCCATGTTGTGGTGCGACATGGGATCTGACGGAGTCATTTTCCATGTTGTGGTGCGAAATGGGATCTGACGGAGTGATTTTCCATGTTGTGGTGCGACATGGGATCTGACGGAGTCTATTTCCATGTTGTTGTGCAACATGATATCTGATGGTGTAATTTTCCATGTTGTGGTGCGACATGGGATCTGACGGAGTCATTTTCCATGTTGTGGTGCAACATGGGATCTGACGGAGTCATTTTCCATGTTGTGGTGCGACATGGGATCTGACGGAGACATTTTCCATGTTGTGGTGCGACATGGGATCTGACGGAGTCATTTTCCATGTTGTGGTGCAACATGGGATCTGACGGAGTCATTTTCCATGTTGTGGTGCGACATGGGATCTGACGGAGACATTTTCCATGTTGTGGTGCGACATGGGATCGGACGGAGTCTATTTCCATGTTGTGGTGCGACATGGGATCTGACGGAGTCTATTTCCATGTTGTGGTGCGAAATGGGATCTGACGGAGTGATTTTCCATGTTGTGGTGCGACATGGGATCTGACGGAGTCTATTTCCATGTTGTTGTGCAACATGATATCTGATGGTGTAATTTTCCATGTTGTGGTGCGACATGGGATCTGACGGAGTCATTTTCCATGTTGTGGTGCAACATGGGATCTGACGGAGTCATTTTCCATGTTGTAGTGCGACATGGGATCTGACGGAGACATTTTCCATGTTGTGGTGCGACATGGGATCGGACGGAATCATTTACCATGTTGTGGTGCGACATGGGATCTGACGGAGTCTATTTCCATGTTGTGGTGCAACATGGGATCTGACAGAGTCATTTTCCATGTTGTGGTGCGACATGGGATCTGACGGAGTCATTTTCCATGTTGTGGTGCAACATGGGATCTGATGGAGTCATTTTCCATGTTGTGGTGCGGCATGGGATCTGATGGAGTCTATTTCCATGTTGTGGTGCGGCATGGGATCTGACGGAGTCTATTTCCATGTTGTTGTGCAACATGATATCTGATGGTGTAATTTTCCATGTTGTGGTGCGACATGGGATCTGACGGAGTCATTTTCCATGTTGTGGTGCAACATGGGATCTGACGGAGTCATTTTCCATGTTGTGGTGCGGCATGGGATCTGATGGAGTCTATTTCCATGTTGTGGTGCGGCATGGGATCTGACGGAGTCTATTTCCATGTTGTGGTGCGACATGAGATCTGACGGAGTCATTTACCATGTTGTGGTGCGGCATGGGATCTGACGGAGTCATTTTCCATGTTGTGGTGCGGCATGGGATCTGATGGAGTCATTTTCCATGTTGTGGTGCGGCATGGGATCTGACGGAGTCATTTTCCATGTTGTGGTGCAACATGGGATCTGATGGAGTCATTTTCCATGTTGTGGTGCGGCATGGGATCTGACGGAGTCTATTTCCATGTTGTGGTGCGGCATGGGATCTGATGGAGTCATTTTCCATGTTGTGGTGCGGCATGGGATCTGACGGAGTCATTTTCCATGTTGTGGTGCAACATGGGATCTGATGGAGTCATTTTCCATGTTGTGGTGCGACATGGGATCTGACGGAGTCTATTTCCATGTTGTGGTGCGGCATGGGATCTGACGGAGTCTATTTCCATGTTGTGGTGCGACATGGGATCTGACGGAGTCTATTTCCATGTTGTGGTGTGACATGGGATCTGACGGAGTCTATTTCCATGTTGTGGTGCGACATGGGATCTGACGGAGTCTATTTCCATGTTGTGGTGCGACATGGGATCTGACGCAGTCATTTTCCATGTTGTGGTGCGACATGGGATCTGACGGAGTCTATTTCCATGTTGTGGTGCGACATGGGATCTGACGGGGTCTATTTCCATGTTGTGGTGCGACATGGGATCTGATGGAATCATTTTCCATGTTGTGGTGCGACATGGGATCTGATGGAATCATTTTCCATGTTGTGGTGCGACATGGGATCTGATGGAATCATTTTCCATGTTGTGGTGCGACATGGGATCTGATGGAATCATTTTCCATGTTGTGGTGCAGCATGGGATCTGATGGAATCATTTTCCATGTTGTGGTGCAGCATGGGATCTGACGGAGCCATTTTCCATGTTGTGGTGCAACATGGGATCTGACGGAGTCATTTTCCATGTTGTGGTGCGGCATGGGATCTGACGGAGTCTATTTCCATGTTGTGGTGCGGCATGGGATCTGACGGAGTCTATTTCCATGTTGTGGTGCGACATGGGATCTGACGGAGTCTATTTCCATGTTGTGGTGCGACATGGGATCTGACGGAGTCTATTTCCATGTTGTGGTGCGACATGGGATCTGACGGAGTCATTTTCCATGTTGTGGTGCGACATGGGATCTGACGGAGTCTATTTCCATGTTGTGGTGCGACATGGGATCTGACGGAGTCTATTTCCATGTTGTGGTGCGACATGGGATCTGACGGAGTCATTTTCCATGTTGTGGTGCGACATGGGATCTGATGGAATCATTTTCCATGTTGTGGTGCGACATGGGATCTGATGGAATCATTTTCCATGCATGCCATGACTTCCATCTACATACACCCAGCAACAGTCATTAGGCATACATCCCTGCTCGGAGTAGGTTGAGATTAATGTCCTTAGCAGCCAATTAAGGCTTTCACAGGTTCACCTCTGAAGAAGAGATGAGAGGGAAGAGCAGGGTGGACCATCTTTCAGACCCAGAGAGGGTTTTCAGGATGGATATTCTAGAAGTCTACCAGGCACGTTTCCACGCCATAAACCACGAACTAAATGGGGGGAGAAATCAAGGAAAAGTGATGTGCACAGATGTTTTATTGATGATATTGATGATGATTTATGAAGCTCAAGGCCAGGTCAAAGTACAGTGTCGCTACGGCTACTGAGTCAGCGACGGGTTCAATAAAATCTGAGTTCAATAACCAAGTTCAATAAAATTCAAATCTCTGCAACTGCTAGGCGTCTTGGTAGTGTAGCGGTCTACTGTGTTGCTTACCAACACAGGGATCGCCGGTTTGAATCCCTGTGTTTCTTCCGACTTGGTCGGGCGTCCCTACAGACACAATTGGCTGTGTCTGCGGGTGGGAAGCCGGATGTGGCTATGTGTCCGGGTCGCTGCACTAGCGCCTCCTCTGGTTGGTCAAGGCACCTGTTCAGGGGGGAGGAGGAACTGGGGGGAATAGCGTGACCCTCCCACGTGCTACGTCCCCCTGGTGAAACTCCTCACTGTCAGGTGAAAAGAAGCGGCTGGTGACTCCACATGTATGGGAGGAGGCATGTGGTAGTCTGCAGCCCTCCCTGGATCAGCAGAGGGGGTGCAGCAGAGAACGGGACGGCTCAGGAAGAGTGGGGTAGTTGGCCAGATACAATTGAGAAGAATAAGGGGGGAACCCCCCCCCCCAAAAAAATCTTCAACATTGCAAAGGTGACGGACCGCTCATCGCTGAAACTGTTAACTAAACGTCTGACCATCAAACTAATTATCAGTAGAAGCAGTGGTCATAAATTGGCAAACTATAAACCAACCTTTATCACCAGCACCCAGGAGGTGACGCTGTTATCATTTATTTAAATGGATGCTGATGTTTTCTTTATTGCACTGTTTCATTATCACTAAGTGCGGTCGTTAACATGCTTTATTTCTAAATCCATCACGGCACTCGCTACCTTGCCAGCTTGGCACCTTACTGAAGTCAGTCTGTCCTTCTATGCTCTCCCTGAGTCAGTCTGTCCTTCCATGCTGTTTCTGAGTCAGTCTGTCCTTCCATGCTGTTCCTGAGTCAGTCTGTCCTTCCATGCTCTTCCTGAGTCAGCCTGTCCTTCTATGCTCTACCTGAGTCAGTCTGTCCTTCCATGCTCTTCCTGAGTCAGTCTGTCCTTCTATGCTCTACCTGAGTCAGTCTGTCCTTCCATGCTGTTTCTGAGTCAGTCTGTCCTTCCATGCTGTTTCTGAGTCAGTCTGTCCTTCCATGCTGTTTCTGAGTCAGTCTGTCCTTCCATGCTGTTTCTGAGTCAGTCTGTTCTTCCATGCTCTTCCTGAGTCAATCTGTCCTTCCATGCTCTTCCTGAGTCAATCTGTCCTTCCATGCTGTTCCTGAGTCAGTCTGTCCTTCTATGCTCTACCTGAGTCAGTCTGTCCTTCTATGCTCTTCCTGAGTCAGTCTGTCCTTCCATGCTCTTCCTGAGTCAGTCTGTCCTTCCATGCTCTTCCTGAGTCAGTCTGTCCTTCTATGCTCTTCCTGAGTCAGTCTGTCCTTCCATGCTCTTCCTGAGTCAGTCTGTCCTTCCATGCTCTTCCTGAGTCAGTCTGTCCTTCCATGCTCTTCCTGAGTCAGTCTGTCCTTCTATGCTCTTCCTGAGTCAGTCTGTCCTTCCATGCTCTTCCTGAGTCAGTCTGTCCTTCCATGCTCTTCCTGAGTCAGTCTGTTCTTCCATGCTGTTTCTGAGTCAGTCTGTCCTTCCATGCTCTTCCTGAGTCAGTCTGTCCTTCCATGCTGTTCCTGAGTCAGTCTGTCCTTCCATGCTGTTCCTGAGTCAATCTGTCCTTCCATGCTATCCCAAGGCTTCCACTTCTTTTTTCTCTTGTGAAGTTATTCCTCATCCAAAATGAGGATCTAAGGACAGGGGTGGCATCCGTTGTCCTTGCCTGTATCTACCTGCTCCTCCCTGCATGAGTGTGGAGCTCTGCAGAAAGCTGAACTGTCGGTCGGTGTTTTCTGCAACCCACTTGACCAGAGACTTTGTATGATGTGTTCCTTTTTTTAAGCAACACTGACCTTCATCACATTCCCTCCGAGATTTAAACCCATTTAAGTCTCGGACAAGTACGACGGAGTTTGTAGGCGACTAAAAATACTGTTGGCACAACAGGCACGTTTCCCACTCTTTTAGTAAATCTTTTCCCAGAACTTTTCAGGGACATTTTCACGAGTTTTGCTATGATGTGGGAGGCAGCCGCTGCTCAGAGAAGGTCACATCATTCTGCTTTGATGCTCAGTGGAAGCGGCTTCATGCATGCTCCATAATCAGTTCAGGAAATCACAGCAAGTTGAATCAGTTCATCTGGACACAGCGCTTATTGGGAGAAACGTGTCCAGATGAACTGATTCAACTTTGTGATGTCAGGTGAAACCTCACGAAGAAACCCCTGTGATGGACTGACTGACTGACTGACTGACTGACTGACAGCGAGACAGACTGACAGACACAATCCTGTTAATCCCCGTGGAGAAATTCCTCTCTGCATTTAACCCATCCTAGATTTGTAGCAAGGAGCAGTGGGCAGCCGTCGTGCAGCACCTGGGGACCAATTCCAGTTCTTCTTGCCATGCCTTGCTCAGGGGCACAGACAGGAGGAGTATTAACCCTAACATGCATGTCTTTTTGATGGTGGGGGAAACTGGAGCACCCGGAGAAACCCCACCGCAGACACGGGGAGAACAACATGCAAACTCCACACAGAGGACGACCCGAGACGACCCCCAAGGTTGGACAACCCCGGGGCTCAAACATAGGACCTTCTTGCTGCGAGGCGAAAGTGCTAACCACTGCGCCACCATGCTGCCCAATCACCAAACCAATTTGATCACTGACTTTACACAAATATGTCCATTAGCCACGTCAGCCGTGTTACATGTATTTCTTACCAAAGGACGGAAGGACGCTGTGGAAGACATGGTGCCTGCATGCAGGGGAAACGCTGTGACAGCTGGTCGCTGAATAAACCCGCCGAACTTCAGACACTGGTGTGACGTCTCACTGGCTAAAAATACAATTTCATGACCTAACTTTACAATTATCCAAGTCCTCAATATATTTCCAAGGTGTTTTCCTCGACCGGAAAACTAGTCCATAAATTTCCAAGTTTTCCAGGATGCACAGAAACGCTGAACAGGGCTACCTGAACTCACTGGGGACTCGTGAGGTTCACAAAGGCACTGCTTTAAAAGACTCGAGGAAGACCGCTGTCGAACTCACTGCATCAGATTTATTCATATCATTTATAAAAAAAGAAGCAGATGTTTGGAGGGCCGCCATGTTGTCCTCAGGTTTAATTGGATGAAAGAGCTTTGGGATGTGCTTTGTTTGCTGTGGCGTGATGGCTGCAGTACTTACTGTCACACTTCATGCCCTGGTGGATGAGGCCGTACAGCAGAGAGCCACAGTGGTCGCAGAAGGTGGGGCTCCCATAGGTGTGGATCTTGAACTTGTGCTTGGTTCTCGGGTCCTGAGAACAGATGAAACATATTGAGAGAGAGAGAATTAGAATACCATTGGAACCGCTGAGCCCCGTGTTGGTAGGCAACGGACTAGACCGCCGCGCCACCCGGACACCCCGACCAAGCATTTTAGACTCAGCGGTGCAGGAATGACATCTAGAAGAGCTCAGCTGGAGAAACAAAACAAAAACCATAACAGTTGACTGGACAAAGATCTCTACTTTTTAGGTGGCACAGATCCATTCATAAATCATATTCTACTTCCTTATTCACCACAAGAGGTGACCAGCGGGTCAACCACGTGCACGTGCGAGGAAGATGGCATCTCCCTTCCCCGGGTCTTCATCACCCCAATGCATCTCACGGAGTCAATGCAATGGAACTGATGAGATGACCTACACCACACACACACACACACACACACACACACACACACACACACACACACATATATATATATATATATATATATACACACACACATACATACATACATACATACACACACACACACACACACACACACACACACATATATATACACATACACATACATACATACATACATATACATACATACACACACACACACACACACACACACACACACACACACATATATATATATATATATATATATTTCCCCCTTTTTCTCCCCAATTGTATCTGGCCAATCACCCCACTCTTCCGAGCCGTCCCGGTCTCTGCTCCACCCCCTCTGCTGATCCGGGGAGGGCTGCAGACTACCACATGTCTCCTCCCATACATGTGGAGTCACCAGCCGCTTCTTTTCACCTGACAGTGAGGAGTTTCACCAGGGGGACGTAGCGTGTGGGAGGATCACATTGTCCCCCCCCCCCCGAACAGGCGCCCTGGCCAACCAGAGGGGGCGCTAGTGCAGTGACCAGGACACATACCCACATCCGGCTTCCCATCCACAGACACGGCCAATTGTGTCTGTAGGGACGCCCGACCAAGCCGGAGGTAACACGGGGATTTGAACCGGTGATCCCCCTGTTGGTAGGAAACGGAATAGACTGCAAGCTACCCGACGCCCGACCTACGCTATATACATGGAGGGAGCAGCACCCTGGTCAGAATCATACGTGTGACTGTATTAAACTGTTCAGTGTCAGGCTCTTCCTTACTGTCCACCCATGTACTGTCCACCCACGTACTGTCCACCCTCGTACTGTCCACCCTCGTACTGTCCACCCACGTACTGTCCAACCACGTACTGTCCAACCACATACTGTCCAACCACATACTGTACAGCCACGTACTGTACAGCCACGTACTGTCCAACCACGTACTGTCCACCCACGTACTGTCCAACCACGTACTGTCCAACCACGTACTGTCCAACCATGTACTGTACAGCCACGTACTGTCCACCCACGTACTGTCCAACCACATACTGTCCACCCACGTACTGTCCACCCACGTACTGTACAGCCACGTACTGTCCAACCACATACTGTCCACCCACGTACTGTCCAACCACATACTGTCCTACCACGTACTGTACAGCCACGTACTGTCCACCCACGTACTGTCCAACCACATACTGTCCACCCACGTACTGTCCACCCACGTACTGTACAGCCACGTACTGTCCAACCACATACTGTCCACCCACGTACTGTCCAACCACATACTGTCCTACCACGTACTGTACAGCCACGTACTGTCCAACCACATACTGTCCAACCACGTACTGTACAGCCACGTACTGTCCAACCACATACTGTCCAACCACGTACTGTACTGCCACGTACTGTCCAACCACATACTGTCCAACCACATACTGTCCAACCACATACTGTCCAACCACGTACTGTACAGCCACGTACTGTCCAACCACATACTGTCCAACCACGTACTGTACTGCCACGTACTGTCCAACCACGTACTGTCCAACCACGTACTGTACAACTACGTACTGTCCAACCACATACTGTCCAACCACGTACTGTACAGCCACGTACTGTCCAACCACATACTGTCCAACCACGTACTGTCCAACCACGTACTGTACAGCCACGTACTGTCCAACCACATACTGTCCAACCACGTACTGTACAGCCACGTACTGTCCAACCACATACTGTCCAACCACGTACTGTACAGCCACGTACTGTCCAACCACATACTGTCCAACCACGTACTGTCCAACCACGTACTGTCCAACCACGTACTGTCCAACCACGTACTGTACAACTACGTACTGTCCAACTACGTACTGTCCAACCACATACTGTCCAACCACGTACTGTCCAACCACATACTGTCCAACTACGTACTGTCCAACCACGTACTGTCCAACTACATACTGTCCAACCACATACTGTCCAACTACATACTGTCCAACCACGTACTGTCCAACTACATACTGTCCAACCACATACTGTCCAACTACATACTGTCCAACTACATACTGTCCAACCACATACTGTCCAACTACATACTGTCCAACCACGTACTGTCCAACAACGTACTGTACAACTACGTACTGTACAACTACGTACTGTCCAACCACGTACTGTCCAACTACATACTGTCCAACTACGTACTGTCCAACCACGTACTGTCCAACCACATACTGTCCAACCACATACTGTCCAACTACGTACTGTCCAACCACGTACTGTCCAACTACATACTGTCCAACCACATACTGTCCAACTACATACTGTCCAACCACGTACTGTCCAACTACATACTGTCCAACCACATACTGTCCAACTACATACTGTCCAACTACATACTGTCCAACCACGTACTGTCCAACCACGTACTGTCCAACTACGTACTGTCCAACCACGTACTGTCCAACTACATACTGTCCAACCACATACTGTCCAACTACATACTGTCCAACCACGTACTGTCCAACTACATACTGTCCAACTACGTACTGTACAGCCACATACTGTCCTACCACGTACTGTACAGCCACGTACTGTCCAACCACATACTGTCCAACCACGTACTGTACTGCCACGTACTGTCCAACCACATACTGTCCAACCACGTACTGTACAACTACGTACTGTCCAACCACATACTGTCCTACCACGTACTGTACAGCCACGTACTGTCCAACCACATACTGTCCAACCACGTACTGTACTGCCACGTACTGTCCAACCACATACTGTCCAACCACGTACTGTACAACTACGTACTGTCCAACCACATACTGTCCAACCACGTACTGTACAGCCACGTACTGTCCAACCACATACTGTCCAACCACGTACTGTCCAACCACGTACTGTACAGCCACGTACTGTCCAACCACATACTGTCCAACCACGTACTGTACAGCCACGTACTGTCCAACCACATACTGTCCAACCACGTACTGTACAGCCACGTACTGTCCAACCACGTACTGTCCAACCACGTACTGTCCAACCACGTACTGTCCAACCACGTACTGTCCAACTACGTACTGTCCAACCACATACTGTCCAACCACGTACTGTCCAACCACATACTGTCCAACTACGTACTGTCCAACCACGTACTGTCCAACTACATACTGTCCAACCACATACTGTCCAACTACATACTGTCCAACCACGTACTGTCCAACCACATACTGTCCAACTACATACTGTCCAACTACATACTGTCCAACCACATACTGTCCAACTACATACTGTCCAACCACGTACTGTCCAACAACGTACTGTACAACTACGTACTGTACAACTACGTACTGTCCAACCACGTACTGTCCAACTACATACTGTCCAACTACGTACTGTCCAACCACGTACTGTCCAACCACATACTGTCCAACCACATACTGTCCAACTACGTACTGTCCAACCACGTACTGTCCAACTACATACTGTCCAACCACATACTGTCCAACTACATACTGTCCAACCACGTACTGTCCAACTACATACTGTCCAACCACATACTGTCCAACTACATACTGTCCAACTACATACTGTCCAACCACGTACTGTCCAACCACGTACTGTCCAACTACGTACTGTCCAACCACGTACTGTCCAACTACATACTGTCCAACCACATACTGTCCAACTACATACTGTCCAACCACGTACTGTCCAACTACATACTGTCCAACCACATACTGTCCAACTACATACTGTCCAACTACATACTGTCCAACCACATACTGTCCAACTACATACTGTCCAACCACGTACTGTCCAACCACGTACTGTACAACTACGTACTGTACAACTACGTACTGTCCAACCACGTACTGTCCAACCACATACTGTCCAACTACGTACTGTCCAACCACGTACTGTCCAACTACATACTGTCCAACCACATACTGTCCAACTACATACTGTCCAACTACATACTGTCCAACCACATACTGTCCAACTACATACTGTCCAACCACGTACTGTCCAACCACATACTGTACAACTACGTACTGTACAACTACGTACTGTCCAACCACATACTGTCCAACCACGTACTTTCCAACCACATACTGTCCAACTACATACTGTCCAACCACGTACTGTCCAACTACATACTGTGCAACTACATACTGTCCAACTACATACTGTCCAACCACATACTGTACAACTACATACTGTCCAACTACATACTGTCCAACCACGTACTGTCCAACCACGTACTGTCCAACCACGTACTGTACAACTACGTACTGTACAACTACGTACTGTCCAACCACGTACTGTCCAACCACATACTGTCCAACCACACACTGTCCAACTACATACTGTCCAACCACGTACTGTCCAACCACATACTGTCCAACCACACACTGTCCAACTACATACTGTCCAACCACGTACTGTCCAACCACATACTGTACAATGAATTTGACTTAAGATAAGATAAGATACTTTATTGTCATTGAGTACACACAACGAAATTTTGTTTGGTGACTGTCAGACCAGCAACACTAGACAAGGTAAATGTCAAAAAAAAACAACAAGGACAAACAACATTTAGTATAAACAATGAGGTAGTATAAATAAGTGAGGTTGTATAAATAAGTGAGGTAGTATAAATAAGTGAGGTAGTATAAATAAATGAGGTAGTATAAATAAGTGAGGTAGTATAAACAAGTGAGGTAGTATAAATGATGATAAGACAATAGAAGATGGCAGCAGCTTTTAAAGTTCAAAACAGTGCATGGGGTTATTGCACATAGTTGTCCATATTGCAGCAGCTTTAGTACCAGATAGTCCTCAGCAGCTATAGGCAGGTGTGTGTGTTTGTGTGTGTGTGTGTGGGGGGGGGGGGCAATGGAGCATAGCTCTCAGTTACACATAGCATATACACATATACACAGTTAGGACAACACTAGATATCAGGTTAGATGGAAAAACTAAATATGACAAGCACAAAAAGTAAAAATACGAGTGATGATCCAACTGTGAGCAAGATAAGAGATGTAACACACAGGGGTGTTGTACAGAGGCTATGATAACACACAGGGGTGTTGTACAGAGGCTATGATAACACACAGGGGTGTTGTATGGAGGCTACAATAACGCACAGGGGTGTTGTACAGAGGCTATGATAACACACAGGGGTGTTGTACGGAGGCTACAATAACACACAGGGGTGTTGTACAGAGGCTATGATAACACACAGGGGTGTTGTACGGAGGCTATGATAACACACAGGGGTGTTGTATGGAGGCTACAATAACACACAGGGGTGCTGTATGGAGGCTATGATAACACACAGGGGTGTTGTATGGAGGCTACAATAACACACAGGGGTGCTGTATGGAGGCTATCATAACACACAGGGGTGCTGTATGGAGGCTACAATAACACACAGGGGTGCTGTATGGAGGCTATGATAACACACAGGGGTGTTGTACGGAGACTATGATAACACACAGGGGTGCTGTATGGAGGCTACAATAACACACAGGGGTGCTGTATGGAGGCTATGATAACACACAGGGGTGTTGTACGGAGGCTATGATAACACACAGGGGTGCTGTATGGAGGCTACAATAACACACAGGGGTGCTGTATGGAGGCTACAATAACACACAGGGGTGTTGTACGGAGGCTATCATAACACACAGGGGTGCTGTACGGAGGCTACAATAACACACGGGGGTGCTGTATGGAGGCTATGATAACACACAGGGGTGTTGTACGGAGGCTATGATAACACACAGGGGTGTTGTACGGAGGCTATGATAACACACAGGGGTGTTGTACGGAGGCTACAATAACACACAGGGGTGTTGTACGGAGGCTATGATAACACACAGGGGTGTTGTACGGAGGCTATGATAACACACAGGGGTGTTGTACAGAGGCTATGATAACACACAGGGGTGCTGTACGGAGGCTATGATAACACACAGGGGTGCTGTACGGAGGCTATGATAACACACAGGGGTGTTGTACGGAGGCTATGATAACACACAGGGGTGCTGTACGGAGGCTATGATAACACACAGGGGTGTTGTACGGAGGCTATGATAACACACAGGGGTGTTGTACGGAGGCTACGATAACACACAGGGGTGTTGTATGGAGGCTACAATAACACACAGGGGTGTTGTACGGAGGCTATGATAACACACAGGGGTGTTGTACGGAGGCTACAATAACACACAGGGGTGTTGTACGGAGGCTATGATAACACACAGGGGTGTTGTACAAAGGCTACAATAACACACAGGGGTGTTGTATGGAGGCTATGATAACACACAGGGGTGCTGTATGGAGGCTATGATAACACACAGGGGTGTTGTATGGAGGCTACAATAACACACAGGGGTGTTGTACAGAGGCTATGATAACACACAGGGGTGCTGTACGGAGGCTACAATAACACACGGGTGCTGTACGGAGGCTACAATAACACACAGGGGTGTTGTACGGAGGCTATGATAACACACAGGGGTGTTGTATGGAGGCTACAATAACACACAGGAGTGTTGTACGGAGGCTATGATAACACACAGGGGTGTTGTACAGAGGCTATGATAACACACAGGGGTGCTGTACGGAGGCTACAATAACACACGGGTGCTGTACGGAGGCTACAATAACACACAGGGGTGTTGTACGGAGGCTATGATAACACACAGGGGTGTTGTATGGAGGCTACAATAACACACAGGAGTGTTGTATGGAGGCTACAATAACACACAGGGGTGTTGTACAGAGGCTATGATAACACACAGGGGTGTTGTACGGAGGCTATGATAACACACAGGGGTGCTGTATGGAGGCTACAATAACACACAGGGGTGCTGTATGGAGGCTACAATAACACACAGGGGTGCTGTACGGAGGCTACAATAACACACGGGGGTGTTGTACGGAGGCTATGATAACACACAGGGGTGTTGTACGGAGGCTACAATAACACACAGGGGTGTTGTATGGAGGCTATGATAACACACAGGGGTGTTGTACGGAGGCTACAATAACACACAGGGTTGTTGTACGGAGGCTATGATAACACACAGGGGTGTTGTACAGAGGCTATGATAACACACAGGGGTGTTGTACGGAGGCTACAATAACACACAGGGGTGTTGTACGGAGGCTACAATAACACACAGGGTTGTTGTACGGAGGCTATGATAACACACAGGGGTGTTGTACAGAGGCTATGATAACACACAGGGGTGCTGTACGGAGGCTACAATAACACACAGGAGTGTTGTACGGAGGCTATGATAACACACAGGGGTGTTGTACGGAGGCTACAATAACACACAGGGGTGTTGTACGGAGGCTATGATAACACACAGGGGTGTTGTACGGAGGCTACGATAACACACAGGGGTGTTGTATGGAGGCTACAATAACACACAGGGGTGTTGTACGGAGGCTATGATAACACACAGGGGTGTTGTACAGAGGCTACAATAACACACAGGGGTGTTGTATGGAGGCTACAATAACACACAGGGGTGTTGTACGGAGGCTATGATAACACACAGGGGTGTTGTACAGAGGCTACAATAACACACAGGGGTGTTGTATGGAGGCTATGATAACACACAGGGGTGCTGTACGGAGGCTATGATAACACACAGGGGTGTTGTACGGAGGCTACAATAACACACAGGGGTGTTGTACGGAGGCTATGATAACACACAGGGGTGTTGTACAGAGGCTACAATAACACACAGGGGTGTTGTATGGAGGCTATGATAACACACAGGGGTGCTGTACGGAGGCTACAATAACACACAGGGGTGTTGTACGGAGGCTATGATAACACACAGGGGTGTTGTACGGAGGCTACAATAACACACAGGGGTGTTGTATGGAGGCTACAATAACACACAGGGGTGCTGTATGGAGGCTACAATAACACACAGGGGTGTTGTACGGAGGCTATGATAACACACAGGGGTGCTGTATGGAGGCTACAATAACACACAGGGGTGCTGTATGGAGGCTACAATAACACACAGGGGTGTTGTACGGAGGCTATGATAACACACAGGGGTGTTGTACGGAGGCTATGATAACACACAGGGGTGCTGTACGGAGGCTACAATAACACACAGGGGTGTTGTACGGAGGCTATGATAACACACAGGGGTGTTGTACGGAGGCTATGATAACACACAGGGGTGTTGTACGGAGGCTACAATAACACACAGGGGTGTTGTACGGAGGCTATGATAACACACAGGGGTGCTGTACGGAGGCTACAATAACACACAGGGGTGTTGTACGGAGGCTATGATAACACACAGGGGTGTTGTACGGAGGCTACAATAACACACAGGGGTGTTGTACGGAGGCTATGATAACACACAGGGGTGTTGTACAAAGGCTACAATAACACACAGGGGTGTTGTATGGAGGCTATGATAACACACAGGGGTGCTGTATGGAGGCTATGATAACACACAGGGGTGTTGTATGGAGGCTACAATAACACACAGGGGTGTTGTACAGAGGCTATGATAACACACAGGGGTGCTGTACGGAGGCTACAATAACACACGGGTGCTGTACGGAGGCTACAATAACACACAGGGGTGTTGTACGGAGGCTATGATAACACACAGGGGTGTTGTATGGAGGCTACAATAACACACAGGAGTGTTGTACGGAGGCTATGATAACACACAGGGGTGTTGTACAGAGGCTATGATAACACACAGGGGTGCTGTACGGAGGCTACAATAACACACGGGTGCTGTACGGAGGCTACAATAACACACAGGGGTGTTGTACGGAGGCTATGATAACACACAGGGGTGTTGTATGGAGGCTACAATAACACACAGGAGTGTTGTATGGAGGCTACAATAACACACAGGGGTGTTGTACAGAGGCTATGATAACACACAGGGGTGTTGTACGGAGGCTATGATAACACACAGGGGTGCTGTATGGAGGCTACAATAACACACAGGGGTGCTGTATGGAGGCTACAATAACACACAGGGGTGTTGTACGGAGGCTACAATAACACACGGGGGTGTTGTACGGAGGCTATGATAACACACAGGGGTGTTGTACGGAGGCTACAATAACACACAGGGGTGTTGTATGGAGGCTATGATAACACACAGGGGTGTTGTACGGAGGCTACAATAACACACAGGGTTGTTGTACGGAGGCTATGATAACACACAGGGGTGTTGTACAGAGGCTATGATAACACACAGGGGTGTTGTACGGAGGCTACAATAACACACAGGGGTGTTGTACGGAGGCTACAATAACACACAGGGTTGTTGTACGGAGGCTATGATAACACACAGGGGTGTTGTACAGAGGCTATGATAACACACAGGGGTGCTGTACGGAGGCTACAATAACACACAGGAGTGTTGTACGGAGGCTATGATAACACACAGGGGTGTTGTACGGAGGCTACAATAACACACAGGGGTGTTGTACGGAGGCTATGATAACACACAGGGGTGTTGTACGGAGGCTACAATAACACACAGGGGTGCTGTACGGAGGCTACAATAACACACAAGGGTGTTGTACGGAGGCTATGATAACACACAGGGGTGCTGTACGGAGAAACGTGAAGCATGTAGTGTTGCACAGTAGTGAATACAATTGTACAAAGTTGCACAAATAACTGTTAGTTATTGCCCTTGGTAGGTGCAGGGGTGCAAGCTGGATGAACGTGGTATGGTACTACACAGCATAGGAGACTAGTAAATAGTCCATCCATTATCCAAACTGCTTATCCTGCTCTCAGGGTCGGGGGGATGCTGGAGCCTATCCCAGCAGTCACTGGGCAGCAGGCGGGGAGACACCCTGGACAGACTGCCAGATCATCACGGGCCTGTACATAAATCACTTTCTAAATATAAACAAACAAACAAATAAATAAATATATACTACTACTTTCGGCTGCTCCCGTTAGGGGGCGCCACAGCGGATCATCCGTTTCCATCTCTTCCTGTCTTCTGCATCTTCCTCTGTCACACCAGCCACCTGCATGTCCTCCCTCACCACCTCCATAAACCTCCTCTTTGGCCTTCCTCTTCTCCTCTTCCCTGGCAGCTCCATATTCAGCATCCTTCTCCCAGTATACCCAGCATCTCTCCTCCACACATGTCCAAACCATCTCCATCTTGTCTCTCTTGCTTTGTCTCCAAACCGTCCAACCTGAGCTGTCCCTCTAATATACTGGTTCCTAATCCTGTCCTTCTTCATCACTCCCAGTGAAAATCTTATCATCTTCATCTCTGCCACCTCCAGCTCCTCCTCCTGTCTTTTCGTCAGTGCCACTGTCTCCAAACCATACAACATAGCTGGTCTCACTATCATCTTGTAAACCTTCCCTTTAACTCTTGCTGGTACCCTTCTGTCACACATCACTCCTGACACTCTTCTCCACCCACTCCACCCTGCCTGCACTCTCCTCTTCACCTCTCTCCTGCACTCCCCGTTACTCTGGACAGTTGACCCCAAGTATTTAAACTCATACGCCTTCATCACCTCCACTCCTTGCATCCTGACCATTCCACTGTCCTCCCTCTCATTACACATAGATATTCCATCTTGCTCCTCCTGACTTTCATTCCTCTTCTCTCCAGTGCATACCTCCACCTCTCCAGGCTCTCCTCAACCTGCACCCTACTCTCACTACAGATCACAATGTCATCCGCAAATATCATAGTCCATGGAGACTCCTGTCTGATCTTGTCCGTCAACCTGTCCATCACCACTGCAAACAAAAAAGGGCTCAGAGCCGATCCTTGATGTAATCCCACCTCCACCTTGAACCCATCTGTCATTCCAACCGCACACCTCACCACCATCACACTGCCCTCATACATATCCTGCACCAGTCCTACACTCCTACTTCTCTGCTTTCTCTAAATCTACAAAGACACAATGTACCTCCTTCTGGCCTTCTCTATACTTCTCCATCAACATTCTCAAAGCAAACATCACATCTGTGGTGCTCTTTCCTGGCATGAAACCATACTGCTGCTGCTGATCACCACCTCTCCTCCTCTTAACCTAGCTTCTATTACTCTTTCCAAAATCTTCATGCTGCTGCTGATCATCACCTCTCCTCCTCTTAACCTAGCTTCTATTACTCTTTCCCAAATCTTCATGCTGTGGCTGATCAACTTTATACCTCTGTAGTTGTTACAGTTCTGCACATCACCCTTGTTCTTGAAAATCGGTACCAGTATGCTTCTTCTCCACTCCTCAGGCATCCTCTCCCTTTCCAAGATTGTGTTAAACAATCTAGTTAAAAACCCCACTGCCATCTCTCCTAAACACCTCCATGCCTCCACAGGTATGTCATCAGGACCAACTACCTTTCCACTCTTCATCCTCTTCATAGCTGCCCTCACTTCCTCCTTGCTAATCCGCTGAACTTCCTGATTCACTATCCCCACACCATCCAACCTTCTCTCTCTCTCATTTTCTTCATTCATCAGCCTCTCAAAGTATTCCTTCCACCTTCTCAGCACACTCTCCTCACTTGTCAGCACATTTCCATCTCTATCCTGGATCACCCTAACTTGCTGCACATCCTTCCCAGCTTGGTCCCTCTGTCTAGCCAATCGGTACAAGTCCTTTTCTCCTTCCTTAGTGTCTAACCTGTCATACAACTCACCATACACCTTTTTCTTTGCCTTTGCCACCTCTCTCTTTGCTTTACGCTGCATCTCCTTGTACTCCTGTCTACTTTCTTCATCTCTCTGACTATCCCACTTTTTCTTTGCCTGTATACTTTGCTGTAAATGTATTTATTTATTTAAATGAACAAATAAATAAATCAATAAATCAATCACTTTCTTTAACACTAGAACGACCGGGATTTCACTCCTACCTAAAACGACCATGGGCGGTCAGAATGATGGCTGGTTTTTAAACTCTATATTCTTCAGGATAAATACCCAGCTGAAATATTAATGCATTACATATATTAGTGTGTCTGTTAGGAAACTGACTGATACTAAAATTAAAATTTTAACAACTATAATACTATTTTTAAACAATTTAAACTTCAGAGAGACATGGCCAAACCTGAACAGCAAAATTTAAAAAGTGAAAATATTACCTGAAAAACAAAATCAGATAATATGATTTATATTTGGCATCACTGAGCAAGAGCCACGAATCTGAATTGCCAACGCCAAGCTGTACATGACAAAACAGATGTACATGACAAAACAGCTGTATATGACTAAACAGATGTACATGACTAAACAGCTGTATAAGACAAAACAGCTGTACATGACTAAACAGCTGTACATGACAAAACAGCTGTACATGACAAAACAGCTGTACATGACTAAACAGCTGTATATGACTAAACAGCTGTACATGACTAAACAGCTGTACATGACTAAACAGCTGTACATGACAAAACAGCTGTATATGACAAAACAGCTGTACATGACTAAACAGCTGTACATGACTAAACAGCTGTACATGACTAAACAGAGAGAGAAACTAAGCAGCAGAAGTTAGGTGGCAGTAAAGAGGGGGTAAACAGCACCGTGGCATTATGACAGGTCACAGATTAAGCAGGATCTGGTGTAGAATGCTCGGGGTTTAGACTCTGAATGAGGTTGATGCATTGTATTACTTTTTTTTTTAATCTCCTGCCACTAAAAAACAATGCAATGGTTTCATAATTGCTTCCGTCAGACTGCAGGATATTCAGGAAGTGTGAAAACGATGTTTCCTGTGATTGAAACAGACTTCCTGTTTAATCCATGGACCACTTCCCTCCCTTTCTGACTGCTGACTAGAAATTAAATCCTGGTTTTCATGCCACTTCCTCAAACTTGATAGTGATAAAACTGAGGTCCTCCTAGTAGGCACTAAATCTACTTTGGCCAAACCTGATAGTTTTCTCTGACTACTGAAAACTCTGTAGTTCCTCCATCGCCTCAGGTTGAGAGTCTGGGTGTCATCCTGGACAGCACATTATCTTTTGAAGCCCACACCAACAGTGTTACTCGGTCTGCATACTTCCACCTACACAATATTAACTGTCTTCAGCCGTCACTTACACCTACCAGCACCGCCGTACTCACTCACACCCTGGTTCCATCCCATACTGACGACTGCAATTCTGTCCTCTTTGGTCTTCCCCTCAAGTGTCTTCATAAACTTCAGCTGGTCCAGAATTCAGCTGCCCATATCATTACCAGAACGCCTTCCATAGATCACATCTTCCGGTTCAGGCTTCTGGTTTGGGAGGATGGTGGCACAAATTCACATTTGGGGCGGCTTCTCCCAGTACCATCCATGCAGTGTCTTTGTCCACCCCTGTGTGTCTTAGTTTGATGGCTGGGAGAGCTGGCACTGGATCGGCTGGGAGAGCTTGGTCTGCTGCATCCTGTGGGCCCAAGGACCACGGCCCTGACCAGAGCTGTGCCCAAAGAGGAAACACCGAGGGTGGTCTGGCTGGACGTGGAAGCGGGGCAGGCTAAGGTAACTGCTGTTTTGTTTTTTGTTTAGTTTAGATATATATGTGTTAGTTTGGATATGTGTGTTCTTGTAGCTTAGATGTGTGTTTTTGTCTTTGTGTTGCACTGCTGTGGGCTGGGGGAAATGATGTTTCGTTTCATTTCATGTGTGCAAGTGCATGAAATGAAACGACAAATAAAGTGTTTCTGATGCTGACATCGATCCTGTTCTTCGGCAGCTCCACTGGCTCCCTGTTGAATACCAAATTGACTTCAAGATCCTGCTCCTCACCTTTAAGGCCTTAATAACCTTGCTCCTTCATATCTTTCTGAACTCCTTCATATCCACACACCCTCCCACACTCTCAGATCCTCTTCTGCTCTCCAACTCACTACACCATTGGCCCGCTGGACTACCATGGGGTCTAGAGCCTTAGGTCGTTCTGCACCCCACCTTGACTACCATGGGGTCTAGAGCCTTCAGTCGTTCTGCACCCCACCTTGACTACCATGGGGTCTAGAGCCTTCAGTCGTTCTGCATCCCACCTTGACTACCATGGGGTCTAGAGCCTTCAGTCGTTCTGCACCCCACCTTGACTACCATGGGGTCTAGAGCCTTCAGTCGTTCTGCACCCCACCTTGACTACCATGGGGTCTAGAGCCTTCAGTCGTTCTGCACCCCACCTTGACTACCATGGGGTCTAGAGCCTTCAGTCGTTCTGCCCCCCACCTTGACTACCATGGGGACAAGAGCCATTAGTCGTTTTGCCCCCCACTTTGACTACCATGGGGTCTAGAGCCTTCAGTCGTTCTGCACCCCACCTTGACTACCATGGGGTCTAGAGCCTTCAGTCGTTCTGCCCCCCACCTTGACTACCATGGGGTCTAGAGCCTTCAGTCATTCTGCCCCCCCACCTTGACTACCATGGGGTCTAGAGCCTTCAGTCGTTCTGCCCCCCACCTTGTCTACCATGGGGTCTAGAGCCTTCAGTCGTCCTGCCCCCCACCTTGACTACCATGGGGTCTAGAGCCTTCAGTCGTTCTGCCCCCCACCTTGACTACCATGGGGTCTACATTCACAACACTGACTCTCTTTCAACCTTCACATCCCATCTCAAAACGCACCTTTTCAAACCAGCACATTCAGTCTGATCCACGCTGCACTGAGTTTTGTGCAGATGATGATTTTATACTTCTCTGTTGTGTTAACTTTTTATTGTCTACCCCGCTGACTTTATGCTGCCTGATACAGTGCTGCTGGTTTTTACTGTCTTCTGTAAGGCGTTCTTGAGTGCTCTGAAAGGCGCCCACAAATAAAATGCTTACCTGTGGCAGCTGGCCAGTACGGGGCGCTGGGGCACTGCCCTCATCAAACATCAAGAGATGAAAATCTACTTAAACATGTTAAATATAATTTAGTTGTGTAATGCAAATAATGATGAAATAAAAGTGTTGTCAGTCTGTGAGCGCCTGTCAGCAGCATTACATGTTGGTTCAAATGGTATTTGGTTGATTTCTGTCTGAATACATATACTTCCTGTCTGAATACATATACTTCCTGTCTGAATACATATACTTCCTGGGTGAGGGGTGCCGGCCAAACCATACCTTCTGTAAGCCCTCAAACTTGTGGCGAGCAGGTGACCTGAGGCTGCTGTCTGACTGGTTTCTTCAGATTTTCCAGGGGGCGCTGTTCTGTGCTGCCCCAGACACTCCCACTTTTATTGGCAGTGAATTGGTATTGTTTCAATGGCTTTTGATCTAATGTGATTGGACAATTCTCGTGGCTGTCAATCATGTTCACACCCACCACCACGCCTCGTCTCAACTGTCAATCATCCACCGTCTACCAACCCTGATAAAACCTATAGGCCACATGGTCCTTCTTAATAACTCTGTGACTGTGTGGACATTAAAGCAGCTGTCAGGTGTGCCGCGCAAAGGTACATTTCGCCCCCCCCCCAATTTTTTTTTTTTAGCATGAGCCGCCACTGTGTTATTATTATAATTTCTTTCGTGGTTCTTGTTTGACATCCTGTAGAGCGGGATCCAAACTATGGACCTGAGGCACTATAGGGTGGATGTCACTTGATTGACAATACTCGTCATAATATGTGGGCTGTTCCAAGTAGGGCGATCTTCTGGACTGCATGGATGTTGATGTTGCCTGGGATACGGTTGGTGAACTTTTCCACTCCCTTCTTCATGAGTTCTAGAGGTCTTCATTCCCCACATCCTGTTGATTTCAATCTCCAGGTCTTTGTACTTGGTCAGCTTCTCTGTGACTTTCACTGAGATGTTTTTTTGGATGGTATCGCCATGTTGATGAGCAATTCTGGAGTGAGTTGGATGAAGTGGTGGAGAGGGTACCCAAGGAGGAGAGAGTGGTGATTGGAGCAGACTTCAATGGACATGTTGGTGAAGGGAACAGAGGTGATGAGGAGGTGATGGGAAGGTGTGGAGTCAAGAAGAGAAATGTGGAAGGACAGATGGCGGTGGATTTTGCAAAAAGGATGGAAATGTCTGTGGTGAATACATATTTCAAGAAGAGGGAGGAACACAGGGTGACATACAAGAGTGGAGGAAAGTGCACACATGTGGACTATATCTTATGTAGAAGGTGTGATCTAAAAGGGATTGGAGACTGCAAGGTGGTGACAGGGGAGAACATAGCTAGGCAGCATCGGATGGTGGTCTGTAGGATGACTTTGGAGACCAAGAAGAGGAAGCGAGTGAAGGCAGAGCTGAAAATGAAATGGTGGAAGGTGAGTAAGGAAGACTGTTGTGTGGCATTCAGGGAGGGGTTAAGACAGGCACTGGGTGGTAGTGAAGAGTTGTTGGATGGCTGGGCAACCACTGCAGAAATAGTGAGGGAGACAGCTAGGAAGGTACTTGGTGGTGAAGGCAAAGCAAAGGAGAAGGCGTATGGTGAGTTGGATGACAGGTTAGACACTAAGGAAGGAGAAAATGTTGGAATGACAGATGGGTTTAACGTGGAGGTGGGATTACATCAAGGATCGGCTCTGAGCCCTTTCTTGTTTGCAATGGTGATGGACAGGTTGACGGACGAGATCAGGCAGGAGTCTCCATGGATGATGATGTTCGCGGATGACATTGTGATCTGTAGTGAGAGTAAGGTGCAGGTGGAGGAGAGCCTGGAGAGGTGGAGGTATGCACTGGAGAGAAGAGGGATGAAAGTCAGTAGGAGCAAGACGGAATACCTATGTGTGAATGAGAGGGAGGACAGTGGAATGATGAGGATGCAAGGAGTGGAGGTGATGAAGGTATATGACTTTAAATACTTGGGGTCAACTGTCCAAAGTAACGGGGAGTGCAGTAGAGAGGTGAAGAAGAGAGTGCAGGCAGGGTGGAGTGGGTGGAGAAGAGTGTCAGGAGTGATGTGTGACAGAAGGGTACCAGCAAGAGTTAAAGGGAAGGTTTACAAGATGGTAGTGAGACCAGCTATGTTATATGGTTTGGAGACAGTGGTACTGATGAAAAGACAGGAGGTGGAGTTGGAGGTGGCAGAGTTGAAGATGATAAGATTTTCACTGGGAGTGATGAAGAAGGACAGGATTAGGAACCAGTATATTAGAGGGACCGCTCAGGTTGGACGGTTTGGAGACAAAGCAAGAGAGACAAGATGGAGATGGTGTGGACATGTGTGGAGGAGAGATGCTGGGTATACTGGGAGAAGGATGCTGAATATGGAGCTGCCAGGGAAGAGGAGAAGAGGAAGGCCAAAGAGGAGGTTTATGGATGTGGTGAGGGAGGACATGCAGGTGGCTGGTATGACAGAGGAAGACGCAGAGGACAGGAAGAGATGGAAACGGATGATCCGCTGTGGCGCCCCCTAACGGGAGCAGCAGAAAGTAGTAGTAGATTTCCATGTCTATGAGCATGCACCTCTTTTCCTTCCTGTCCTTGATAACGATATTGGGCTCGTTGGCTTTTATCTCTCTGTCAGTGTGGATGGGCATGTCCCAGAGGATGGTGACATCATTGTTCTTAATGACTGTTTTTGGCTGATGTTCGTACCACGTCTCAGTCATCTTGATCTTGTAACTCCTGCAGATCTTCCAGTGCAGGTATGCTGCTGCCTTGTTGTGACTGTACATGTACTCAGTCTTTGCCAGTTCCGGGTTATTATCATTATTATTATTATCATTATTATTATTATTATTATTATTACAATTCTCGTGGCCAACTTAAAACCAGATTCATCCCAGGTGTCATTTATGAATTAAGCTACGGGCCCACATTATATTTATCAGCAACCCTGCAGCTGTCACACATCTGCAGCATGTGGAGGGTTTCAGTCATTACACAGCAGCGTGTCTATCAGGAAATACCGCAGATATCTATCACCAGACCACGTGCACACACAGGCGCACTTTAAACAGCCACTGAGTAAATATGGGCTGGAACAACCTCAAACCTACAGCAAATATCACGTCATTGTACATAAAGCCTCAAGGTGAAATGTGACCTTGGGAGCAGGTAGAACCACTCTCCCTCCTTCATGTTTATACAGAGCTGAGAGGCGCGTCATGAAAACAAAAAGACAGATCCGGTCCAAGTCTAGGATGTGCATCAAGCCATGCAGAGAGTTTACTTTAGACACGCTTTAAGTACATATGAGCTGTGTGGTGATCGCATAACAACGTTTACTCAACACGGTGTTATTCTGAAAGCACGACTACTGCTGTCTTTTGTTGAATTGAAATGCCCCCACAGCATCGAACAAAGTACAGAGTTGGGGGCGTGGAAAGGCCTTATACAAACTCTACATGTTCATTCATTCACCCCCCCCCCCACCGCCATGCACTTAACTGGGAGCTTATGAAGCACTCACAGACTGGAGGGCTGCCAGTTTTCCGAGCGACCTTTCAGAACGCTTTTCTGCTTTTCTTCAGTTTGTACGGTGCTGTAAACCCCTCTCAGAGCCAGAAGGCCTTTAAATGGATCTGAATACAGAACATTACCCAGGCTGCCCCCACTTCCCTTTCTCTTTTTAATGCATCTCTCTGAAGAGCACACCTGTCAGTTGATTCGCCGGAAACCGGGCGGCTGCGTTCCCTGAGAGAAACGGGAATCCAGTTTTCACTCTATCAGGAGAAAATAACTCACCGCTGAGAAATCCCCCGAGATTCTTTTTCCTGCTTCAGCGTGCTGCTAAATCGGTGCCAAATCATGATGCAGCAAATGAGAAATATTTGTCCTGAGGGAAACACATAAGCGGATGAGGAAATACCGGCCACACATCTCAAGAATGCTTGATGGTGTGCCCCACTGTGAGACGGTGCACTGATCACTGCTGCCGTCTGTCATTCCTGACAAGATGAAAGATAGTGCCCCCTGGCATTCGCTAACACAGAGCCCAAATATCTTCCAGTCAAACCTTCCCTTCGGTCTGTCGGTCTGTGTCTCTGTCTATCTGTGTCTCTGTCTGTCTGTGTCTCGGTCTGTCTGTGTCTCTGTCTGTCTGCGTCTCTGTCTGTCTGTGTCTCTGTCTGTCTGTGTCTCTGTCTGTCAGTCTGTCTGTCTGCCTGTCTGTCTGTCTGTCTGTCTGTGTCTCTGTCTGTCAGTCTGTCTGTCTGCCTGTCTGTCTGTCTGTCTGTCTGTCTGTGTCTCTGTCTGTCTGTGTCTCTGTCTGTCTGCCTGTCTGTGTCTCTGTCTATCTGTGTCTCTGTCTGTCCGTCTGTCTGTCTGTCTGTCTGTCTGTCTGTCTGTCTGTCTGTCTGTCTGTCTCTGTCTGCCTGTCTGTCTGTGTCTCTGTCTGTCTGTCTGCCTGTCTGTCTGCCTGTCTGTCTGTCTGTCTGTCTGTGTCTCTGTCTGTCTGTGTCTCTGTCTGTCCGTCAGGGCTTCATTTTGTAAAGTCCCTACTTGAGCTCTCTGCCCATCTCCAGACCAAGTACAGTTAATAATACATGGCAATCTCAGCCCAAAATAGTAACGTTATATTTCCACTGCTGTCATCACAGTTTAGGTGCCTTTTCTGAATAGAGTACAGTAAACTAAAAACATGCAGAAATACAAATACTGAAAAGCTTAGCATGCTAATGCTGTAAGGACTGCAAGGTGGTGACAGGGGAGAACGTAGCTAGGCAGCATCGGATGGTGGTCTGTAGGATGACTTTTGAGACCAAGAAGAGGAAGCGAGTGAAGACATAGCCGAAGATCAAATGGTGGAAGTTGAAGAAGGAAGACTGTTGTGTGGAGTTCAGGCAGGAGGTAAGACAGGCACTGGGTGGTAGTGAAGAGTTGCCAGATGGCTGGAAAACCACTGCAGAAATAGTGAGGGAGACAGCTAGGAAGGTACCTCATGTGTCATCTGGACAGAGAAAGGAATACAAGGAGACTTGGTGGTGGAATGAGGAAGTACAGCAAAGTGTAGAGAGGAAGAGGTTGGCAAAGAAGAAGTGGGATAGTCAGAGAGATGAAGAAAGTAGACAGGAGTACAAGGAGATGCAGCGTAAAGCAAAGAGAGAGGTGGCAAAGGCAAAGGAAAAGGCGTATGGTGAGTTGTATGACAGATTAGACACTAAGGAAGGAGAAAAGGACTTGTACCAATTGGCTAGACAGAGGGACCAAGCTGCAAAGGATGTGCAGCAAGTTAGGGCGATCAAGGATAGAGATGGAAATGTGCTGACAAGTGAGGAGAGTGTGCTAAGAAGGAGGAAGGAGTACTTTGAGGGGCTGATGAATGAAGAAAATGAGAGAGAGAGAAGGTTGGATGATGTAGGGATAGTGAATCAGGAAGTTCAGTGGATTAGCAAGGAGGAAGTGAGGGCAGCTATGAAGAGGATGAAGAGTGGAAAGGCAGTTGGTCCTGATGACATACCTGTGGAGGCATGGAGATGTTTAGGAGAGGTGGCAGTGGAGTTTTTAACTAGATTGTTTAACACAATCCTGGAAAGTGAGAGGATGCCTGAGGAGTGGAGAAGAAGCATACTGGTACCGATTTTCAAGAACAAGGGTGATGTGCAGAACTGTAGCAACTACAGAGGTATAAAGTTGATCAGCCACAGCATGAAGATTTGGGAAAGAGTAATAGAAGCTAGGTTAAGAGGAGGAGAGGTGATGATCAGCAGCAGCAGTATGGTATGACCAGATAGCATACCATGACCAGATAGCATACCATAACCAGATAGCATACCGTGACCAGATAGCATACCGTGACCAGATAGCATACCATGACCAGATAGCATACCATAACCAGATAGCTTACCATAACCAGATAGCTTACCATAACCAGATAGCTTACCATGACCAGATAGCATACCATAACCAGATAGCTTACCATGACCAGATAGCATACCATAACCAGATAGCTTACCATGACCAGATAGCATACCATGACCAGATAGCATACCATAACCAGATAGCATACCGTGACCAGATAGCACACCATGACCAGATAGCATACCATGACCAGATAGCATACCATGACCAATAGCATACCATGAACAGATAGCATACCATAACCAGATAGCTTACCATGACCAGATAGCATACCATGACCAGATAGCATACCATAACCAGATAGCTTACCACGACCAGATAGCATACCATGACCAGATAGCATACCATAACCAGATAGCATACTGTGACCAGATAGCATACCGTGACCAGATAGCATACCATGACCAGATAGCTTACCATGACCAGATAGCATACCATGACCAGATAGCATACCATAACCAGATAGCTTACCATGACCAGATAGCATACCACGACCAGATAGCATACCATAACCAGATAGCTTACCGTGACCAGATAGCATACCGTGACCAGATAGCATACCGTGACCAGATAGCATACCGTGACCAGAGAGCATGGCATGACCAGATAGCATACCGTGACCAGATAGCATAGCATGACCAGATAGCATAGCATGACCAGATAGCATGGCATGACCAGATAGCATAGCATGACCAATAGCATACCATGACCAGATAGCATGGCATGACCAGATAGCATAGCATGACCAGATAGCATGGCATGACCAGATAGCATAGCATGACCAGATAGCATAGCATGACCAGATAGCATGGCATGACCAGATAGCATAGCATGACCAGATAGCATGGCATGACCAGATAGCATAGCATGACCAGATAGCATAGCATGACCAGATAGCATAGCATGACCAGATAGCATGGCATGACCAGATAGCATAGCATGACCAGATAGCATAGCATGACCAGATAGCATAGCATGACCAGATAGCATGGCATGACCAGATAGCATAGCATGACCAGATAGCATGGCATGACCAGATAGCATACCATGACCAGATAGCATAGCATGACCAGATAGCATAGCATGACCAGATAGCATGGCATGACCAGATAGCATAGCATGACCAGATAGCATAGCATGACCAGATAGCATAGCATGACCAGATAGCATGGCATGACCAGAGGTAAAAACACATTTGAACCTCTTGAGCATGAACAGCAGCAGTTACAAGCTCCTCCAACTTAGTCCAGCTGTCTCTCTCTCTCTCTCTCTCTCTCTCTCTCTCTCTCTCTCTCTCTCTCTCTCTCTCTCTCTCTCTCTCTCTCTCACACACACACACACACACACACACACACACACACACACACAGGACACACGGCTGCAGCTACCTACTCACAAGTGAGTTAAGACAAGCAGACCAGGTAGGTTAAGGACAAACCTGGAAGAGGGTGAGACAGACAGGGCCCGAGAGAGAGAAAACGAGAGGGGGGGAGGGGGGGGGTCACACCAGCTGTACTTCATCATATCCACCTACCCATGGCTGATCCCGACGGATTATCTCTCCTTTTTTCTATCCCCTCTTTTGTTTGTTCCCTCCGTCTGAGCGATGGGTGGGTGAGGGGGACTAACAGCCTCAGATGGGTGAGGGATCACGCACTTTAATCAACCCTCACATGAGTTTTTCACCAGCTATGACGAGGCTTTCGTGTCGCCAGAAAATTAAAAAAAAGAATGCTCGACACAGAAAGGGGCCACAAAATGAGCGAACCTAAGAGATGGTAATGAATCTCACATTTCCACTTCGCTGAGCCAAGAGGCCGCAGCACACCAGGACGCTCCGCCCAACAGCATCGTTGGTGTATGAACCGACTGTGTCATGGCTTCATCAGCTTAGCTGAGCCAAGAGGCCGCAGCACACCAGGACGCTCCACCCAACAGCGTCGTTGGTGTATGAACCGACTGTGTCATGGCTTCATCAGCTTAGCTGAGCCAAGAGGCCGCAGCACACCAGGACGCTCCACCCAACAGCGTCGTTGGTGTGTGAACCGACTGTGTCATGGCTTCATCAGCTTAGCTGAGCCAAGAGGCCGCAGCACACCAGGATGCTCCGCCCAACAGCGTCGTTGGTGTATGAACCGACTGTGTCATGGCTTCATCAGCTTAGCTGAGCCAAGAGGCCGCAGCACACCAGGACGCTCCGCCCAACAGCGTCGTTGGTGTATGAACCGACTGTGTCATGGCTTCATCAGCTTAGCTGAGCCAAGAGGCCGCAACACACCAGGACGCTCCACCCAACAGCGTCGTTGGTATGTGAACCGACTGTGTCATGGCTTCATCAGCTTAGCTGAGCCAAGAGGCCGCAGCACACCAGGATGCTCCGCCCAACAGCGTCGTTGGTGTATGAACCGACTGTGTCATGGCTTCATCAGCTTAGCTGAGCCAAGAGGCCGCAGCACACCAGGACGCTCCGCCCAACAGCGTCGTTGGTGTATGAACCGACTGTGTCATGGCTTCATCAGCTTAGCTGAGCCAAGAGGCCGCAACACACCAGGACGCTCCACCCAACAGCGTCGTTGGTATGTGAACCGACTGTGTCATGGCTTCATCAGCTTAGCTGAGCCAAGAGGCCGCAGCACACCAGGACGCTCCGCCCAACAGCGTCGTTGGTGTATGAACCGACTGTGTCATGGCTTCATCAGCTTAGCTGAGCCAAGAGGCCGCAGCACACCAGGACGCTCCGCCCAACAGCGTCGTTGGTGTATGAACCGACTGTGTCATGGCTTCATCGGCTTAGCTGAGCCAAGAGGCCGCAGCACACCAGGACGCTCCGCCCAACAGCGTCGTTGGTGTATGAACCGACTGTGTCATGGCTTCATCAGCTTAGCTGAGCCAAGAGGCCGCAACACACCAGGACGCTCCGCCCAACAGCGTCGTTGGTATGTGAACCGACTGTGTCATGGCTTCATCAGCTTAGCTGAGCCAAGAGGCCACAGCACACCAGGACGCTCCACCCAACAGCGTCGTTGGTGTATGAACCGACTGTGTCATGGCTTCATCAGCTTAGCTGAGCCAAGAGGCCGCAGCACACCAGGACGCTCCGCCCAACAGCATCGTTGGTGTATGAACCGACTGTGTCATGGCTTCATCAGCTTAGCTGAGCCAAGAGGCCGCAACACACCAGGACGCTCCACCCAACAGCGTCGTTGGTATGTGAACCGACTGTGTCATGGCTTCATCAGCTTAGCTGAGCCAAGAGGCCGCAGCACACCAGGACGCTCCGCCCAACAGCGTCGTTGGTGTATGAACCGACTGTGTCATGGCTTCATCAGCTTAGCTGAGCCAAGAGGCCGCAGCACACCAGGACGCTCCGCCCAACAGCGTCGTTGGTGTATGAACCGACTGTGTCATGGCTTCATCAGCTTAGCTGAGCCAAGAGGCCGCAGCACACCAGGACGCTCCGCCCAACAGCGTCGTTGGTGTATGAACCGACTGTGTCATGGCTTCATCAGCTTAGCTGAGCCAAGAGGCCGCAGCACACCAGGACGCTCCGCCCAACAGCGTCGTTGGTGTATGAACCGACTGTGTCATGGCTTCATCAGCTTAGCTGAGCCAAGAGGCCGCAGCACACCAGGACGCTCCGCCCAACAGCGTCGTTGGTGTATGAACCGACTGTGTCATGGCTTCATCAGCTTAGCTGAGCCAAGAGGCCGCAGCACACCAGGACGCTCCGCCCAACAGCGTCGTTGGTGTATGAACCGACTGTGTCATGGCTTCATCAGCTTAGCTGAGCCAAGAGGCCGCAGCACACCAGGACGCTCCGCCCAACAGCGTCGTTGGTGTATGAACCGACTGTGTCATGGCTTCATCAGCTTAGCTGAGCCAAGAGGCCGCAGCACACCAGGACGCTCCGCCCAACAGCGTCGTTGGTGTATGAACCGACTGTGTCATGGCTTCATCAGCTTAGCTGAGCCAAGAGGCCGCAGCACACCAGGACGCTCCGCCCAACAGCGTCGTTGGTGTATGAACCGACTGTGTCATGGCTTCATCAGCTTAGCTGAGCCAAGAGGCCGCAGCACACCAGGACGCTCCGCCCAACAGCGTCGTTGGTGTATGAACCGACTGTGTCATGGCTTCATCAGCTTAGCTGAGCCAAGAGGCCGCAGCACACCAGGACGCTCCGCCCAACAGCGTCGTTGGTGTATGAACCGACTGTGTCATGGCTTCATCAGCTTAGCTGAGCCAAGAGGCCGCAGCACACCAGGACGCTCCGCCCAACAGCGTCGTTGGTGTATGAACCGACTGTGTCATGGCTTCATCAGCTTAGCTGAGCCAAGAGGCCGCAGCACACCAGGACGCTCCGCCCAACAGCGTCGTTGGTGTATGAACCGACTGTGTCATGGCTTCATCAGCTTAGCTGAGCCAAGAGGCCGCAGCACACCAGGACGCTCCGCCCAACAGCGTCGTTGGTGTATGAACCGACTGTGTCATGGCTTCATCAGCTTAGCTGAGCCAAGAGGCCGCAGCACACCAGGACGCTCCGCCCAACAGCGTCGTTGGTGTATGAACCGACTGTGTCATGGCTTCATCAGCTTAGCTGAGCCAAGAGGCCGCAGCACACCAGGACGCTCCGCCCAACAGCGTCGTTGGTGTATGAACCGACTGTGTCATGGCTTCATCAGCTTAGCTGAGCCAAGAGGCCGCAGCACACCAGGACGCTCCGCCCAACAGCGTCGTTGGTGTATGAACCGACTGTGTCATGGCTTCATCAGCTTAGCTGAGCCAAGAGGCCGCAGCACACCAGGACGCTCCGCCCAACAGCGTCGTTGGTGTATGAACCGACTGTGTCATGGCTTCATCAGCTTAGCTGAGCCAAGAGGCCGCAGCACACCAGGACGCTCCGCCCAACAGCGTCGTTGGTGTATGAACCGACTGTGTCATGGCTTCATCAGCTTAGCTGAGCCAAGAGGCCGCAGCACACCAGGACGCTCCGCCCAACAGCGTCGTTGGTGTATGAACCGACTGTGTCATGGCTTCATCAGCTTAGCTGAGCCAAGAGGCCGCAGCACACCAGGACGCTCCGCCCAACAGCGTCGTTGGTGTATGAACCGACTGTGTCATGGCTTCATCAGCTTAGCTGAGCCAAGAGGCCGCAGCACACCAGGACGCTCCGCCCAACAGCGTCGTTGGTGTATGAACCGACTGTGTCATGGCTTCATCAGCTTAGCTGAGCCAAGAGGCCGCAGCACACCAGGACGCTCCGCCCAACAGCGTCGTTGGTGTATGAACCGACTGTGTCATGGCTTCATCAGCTTAGCTGAGCCAAGAGGCCGCAGCACACCAGGACGCTCCGCCCAACAGCGTCGTTGGTGTATGAACCGACTGTGTCATGGCTTCATCAGCTTAGCTGAGCCAAGAGGCCGCAGCACACCAGGACGCTCCGCCCAACAGCGTCGTTGGTGTATGAACCGACTGTGTCATGGCTTCATCAGCTTAGCTGAGCCAAGAGGCCGCAGCACACCAGGACGCTCCGCCCAACAGCGTCGTTGGTGTATGAACCGACTGTGTCATGGCTTCATCAGCTTAGCTGAGCCAAGAGGCCGCAGCACACCAGGACGCTCCGCCCAACAGCGTCGTTGGTGTATGAACCGACTGTGTCATGGCTTCATCAGCTTAGCTGAGCCAAGAGGCCGCAGCACACCAGGACGCTCCGCCCAACAGCGTCGTTGGTGTATGAACCGACTGTGTCATGGCTTCATCAGCTTAGCTGAGCCAAGAGGCCGCAGCACACCAGGACGCTCCGCCCAACAGCGTCGTTGGTGTATGAACCGACTGTGTCGCAGTTTTATCAACAGGAGAAAAAACAAAAACCCAGAAGGTTCCCTCTAAAGATGAAGCAAATCCACAAAGAAGAAAGGTCATACTAGAGAGGCGGACTACCAGACCTGTTAAACTCAGTTTGCTGTCTGGCACACGTCGACATCCTTCTGAGAATGAGTTGAGTGGAGCCTCTTAAACATTCAGCAGCCAGAGCAGTAACGTGAGGGACACTGGGCATGAAACCTGTAAACGAGTGTACAGGACCAGCCACCCCTCGCCTTGTTAGGTGGCCCATTAACACACCCTTCCTGTGGGCTTGTGGGACTGGAAGGTTGAACTCTGTGTCCTCTGCCCCTCGTTACACCTTAAATGGACTTTTAACAGGTCTTCTGGGGGCAGATCAGGTGGTGCTACAGACTTAGTGTCTTCAGTTGCAGTTCCAACAGGGGTCACAAGGTGTCTGGTACCAAAAAATGTCCAGCCCAACGTAAGTCAATGAGAGAACTCCCCACTTCTACAATACAAAGTCAATAGATTTTTTTTTTCTCAAGGCATCCATTTTCCAAGCCGCTTATCCTAATCAGGGTCACGGGATACTGGAGCCTTTCCCAGCAGTCACTGGGCAGAAGGCGGGGAAACACCCTGGACAGGCTGCCAGACCATCTCAGGGCAGACATACACACACACCTAGGGACAATTTTAGTAAGTTCTGTCCACCTGACCTACATGTCTCTGGACTGTGGGAGGAAACCGGAGCCCCCGGAGGAAACCCACGCGGACACGGGGAGAACATGCAAACTCCACACAGAGGACGACCTGGGATGACCCCCAAGGTTGGACTACCCCGGGGCTCGAACCCAGGACCTTCTAGCTGTGAGGCGACCGTGCTAACCACTGCACCACCATGCTGCTAAAGGACATCACTAAAGACAAAATGCTCCACAAGACATTTGTGTCTCAATCAGTAAGTTCGAGTCTGGCACACAGCGTGAGGGTGGTAGTTTTGAAATGATTGTTCTGTTACGAAGATACTAAGGATTAGAAAAGTGGAATGTTGGGGGCATGTCTGGCTTGATTGTCAGCCTGCATAATGATGAACATTTCTACAGGAAACTAAAGCTTAAGCGTACTGCAGGTTTCATTTACAGCAGATCTGAGGTGTCCCAGTTAGAACTGAACTGGAGATCTACACATGAACATGTAAACATCATGTGATTCCTGTGTTCTACATGCTACCTACAATCCACCCAAGTCTTGTGGAACCTAAAGGCAGACTCACTGGAGCCAGCAATGACTTTCTTTTGGAGGATCTGTCTAATTCTGTTGATAATTTCAGTAAGCCATGAGTTCTTACACTTCCACCACATACCAAGGAGTCCACCATGTCATTAATAACATTCAGAAATTAAAGAGCTACTTGAGAAATTATGTTGGTGACCTTAGATGTGGAAAGCCTTTCCCATGAGAGAGGACTAGTTGCTCTGGGCTTTTATCTTCAAGATCCCACTCACCTCCCCCCACTGCCCCCCCCCCCATTTGTGAATCAACTACTCTGGTCCTTCATTATTTCTCCTTTATAGGGGACTTTTTTCCCCCTGGAATTTTCCCCGTTTTTCCCCCAAACTGTATCTGGCCAATCACCTCACTCTTCTGAGCCGTCCCGGTCTCTGCTCCACCCCCTCTGCTGGTCCGGGGAGGGCTGCAGACTACCACATGCCTCCTCCCATACATGTGGAGTCACCAGCCGCTTCTTTTCACCTGACAGTGAGGAGTTTCACCTGGGGGGCGTAGCGCGTGGGAGGATCACGCTACTCCCCCCAGTTCCCCCCCCCGGACAGGCACCCCGACTGACCAGAGGAGGCGGTAGTGCAGTGACCAGGACACACCCACATCCGGCTTCCCACCCGCAGACACAGCCAGTTGTGTCTGTAGGGATGCCCGACCAAGCCGGAGGTAACACAGGGATTCAAACCGGCGGTCCCTGTATTGGTAGGCAACGGAATAGACCGCTACACTACCTGGATGCCCGTGTTTAGTGTTTCTTGACCATCTCTATAGACACTGTCTTTAACTTGTAGTCCACTATATCTAGGACTACAATTCCCTATGTTTAGTCACACAAGGCCAATTGATCCACACAAGTGTTCTGTGTTCTCTCAGCCCTTTATACTGCAGTCACTTGCTATCTGCCCTGGCCTTGCTATCTGCCCATGCCGTGAAGAGGGTCTCTGGCTGAAAGCTCACAAATAAAAAAGATTATTGCACAGATCTGAGTGTGCGGATGCTCTTTTCATTCAGTTTTGTCAACCTGTCTGCCACCAAGGTTTCACCCCAGCTCCACCCTGTTGCACAAATTTGTTATTTTTGCTCCAACCACTGACAAGATGGCAGTGAGCATAAAGCCAAATGCCCCCTCAGAAACCAATGGATGACATCACAGGCTACATCCATCTGTTTTATCCGGTCAGAGGCTGAATCCAAATGTCCAGATTCCACCGCACTTGCAGACTCTCAGACTTTGCAGACGTGTTCCTGGGAAGTCTGCCAGTGGAGGGCTGTCCAAATCCACACTTCATCCAGTCCAGAAGAGGCCTCAAGCAGACTTTCGGCAGACTTGCATAGAGTCTGATTGGGGTACAGACTTCACTGATTTAATTACCTACAATCCATTGCAATGTTGTAGTTTTTCCAATTGCCAACTAAAAAAACAAAACGAACTTATTATGAATATATAAAACAATTACAGTGGTAAAACAGTACTTGAATCATGTAGGCCAGAAATAATATTCAACCATATCATGATACAGAAATATGTAGAATTATGGGCTGCAGATGCATTTTATTATTACAGCCTACCCTATAAAAGCTGTGCAGTGTAATGCCAATTTATTCAGTCATAGTCCAGTCCTTATTTACACACATTTCTGTATTTGGATGTGTGTAGCCTACATGTTCGCTCGCAAAAAAACCTATAAATGGGAATTACTATATGTTCTTTTCTGCAGGGACGGCTGAGCAGACACGTTTCCACAGCACCAGGTGAAGCGGACTTGAGACCCGTCTGTCAGCGGCTTTTATCGCCTTGCAGTCTCACGCCTTCGCAGACTGGACATGATGACGGTGAACACGTCACAGTACATACGACAGAAATACACGAAGGGTCCGTCTGCAAGTCTGGAGGGAGGATGTCTGGATTCAGTCTATGACTCAGACAGCCTTGAGAAAATCTGGCCACGATGGTGGAAAAAAAAAGAAAAGAAAAACACACAAATTGCATAGTAACAAGACAATACAGCAAGGAGGCTGCTCTTCTACTGAGCTAATATGATATCCGTTACTGAGCTAATATGATATCTGTTACTGAGCTAATATGATATGTGTTACTGAGCTAATATGATATCTGTTACTGAGCTAATATGATATCTGTTACTGAGCTAATATGATATCTGTTACTGACCAATATGATATCTGTTCCTGAGCTAATATGATATCTATTACTGAGCTAATATGATATCTGTTACTGACCAATATGATATCTGTTACTGAGCTAATATGATATCTGTTACTGACCAATATGATATCTGTTCCTGAGCTAATATGATATCTGTTACTGACCAATATGATATCTATTACTGAGCTAATATGATATCTGTGACTGAGCTAATATTATATCTGTTACTGACCAATATGATATCTGTTACTGAGCTAATATGATATCTGTTACTGACCAATATGATATCTGTTACTGACCAATATGATATCTGTTACTGACCAATATGATATCTGTTCCTGAGCTAATATGATATCTGTTACTGACCAATATGATATCTGTTACTGAGCAATATGATATCTGTTACTGAGCTAATATGATACCTGTTACTGAGTTAATATGATATGTGTTACTGAGCTAATATGATATCTGTTACTGAGCTAATATGATATCTGTTACTGAGCTAATATGATATCTGTTACTGACCAATATGATATCTGTTACTGAGCTAATATGATATCTGTTACTGACCAATATGATACCTGTTACTGACCAATATGATATCTGTTACTGAGCTAATATGATATCTGTTACTGACCAATATGATATCTGTTACTGACCAATATGATATCTGTTACTGAGCTAATATGATATCTGTTACTGACCAATATGATATCTGTTACTGACCAATATGATATCTGTTACTGAGCTAATATGATATCTGTTACTGACCAATATGATATCTGTTACTGAGCTAATATGATATCTGTTACTGAGCTAATATGATATCTGTTACTGACCAATATGATATCTGTTCCTGAGCTAATATGATATCTGTTACTGACCAATATGATATCTATTACTGAGCTAATATGATATCTGTGACTGAGCTAATATTATATCTGTTACTGACCAATATGATATCTGTTACTGAGCTAATATGATATCTGTTACTGACCAATATGATATCTGTTACTGACCAATATGATATCTGTTACTGACCAATATGATATCTGTTCCTGAGCTAATATGATATCTGTTACTGACCAATATGATATCTGTTACTGAGCAATATGATATCTGTTACTGAGCTAATATGATACCTGTTACTGAGTTAATATGATATGTGTTACTGAGCTAATATGATATCTGTTACTGAGCTAATATGATATCTGTTACTGAGCTAATATGATATCTGTTACTGACCAATATGATATCTGTTACTGAGCTAATATGATATCTGTTACTGACCAATATGATACCTGTTACTGACCAATATGATATCTGTTACTGAGCTAATATGATATCTGTTACTGACCAATATGATATCTGTTACTGACCAATATGATATCTGTTACTGAGCTAATATGATATGTGTTACTGAGCTAATATGATATCTGTTACTGAGCTAATATGATATCTGTTACTGAGCTAATATGATATCTGTTACTGACCAATATGATATCTGTTACTGAGCTAATATGATATCTGTTACTGACCAATATGATACCTGTTACTGACCAATATGATATCTGTTACTGAGCTAATATGATATCTGTTACTGACCAATATGATATCTGTTACTGACCAATATGATATCTGTTACTGAGCTAATATGATATCTGTTACTGACCAATATGATATCTGTTACTGACCAATATGATATCTGTTACTGAGCTAATATGATATCTGTTACTGACCAATATGATATCTGTTACTGCCCAACATGATACCTGTTACTGAGCTAATATGATATCTGTTCCTGACCTAATAGGATACCTGTTACTGAGCTAATATGATATCTGTTACTGAGCTAATATGATATGTGTTACTGAGCTAATATGATACCTGTCACTGACTAATATGATACCTGTTACTGAGTTAATATGATATGTGTTACTGAGCTAATATGATATCCGTTACTGAGCTACATCTCAGTGTGGTACGGCAACTGCACCTCAGTAGACCAGAAAGCTCTGCAGCGGGTCGTCAAGGCGGCCCAGCATATCACCGGTACACAGCTCCCAGCCATGAAAGACATTTATCACAAACGCTGCCTTCGAAGGGGTCTGAGCATCAGCACAGATCCCACCCACCCCAACCATGGACTGTTCTCCCCCCTGCGCTCTGGGAGGCGCTACAGGAGCCTCAGAGCCCGCACTACCAGGCTCAAAAACAGCTTCTTTTCACAAGCAGTTGCCCACCTGAACCTGGCCACCCACTGAATGTCTGTAGATATTTTTAAATATTTTGTACTCCAGCTCTCTTTTAACTTATTTTTAGCTTTTGGTCTTCATGTGTGTATATCTTATACTGTGTTTGCTGTGTTTGTGTGTGTTTGTCATGCACTGTTTGGTGAAGTTACAGAACTCATTTCATTTTTAACATGTGCCTGCACATTGTTTTTAATGACAATAAGCTGAACTGAATTGAACTGAGCTAATTTGATATACAGTGCAACATACTATATCTATCACAACAACAATCTATCACAACAATCTATCACAACATATATCTATCACAACATACATCTATCACAACAACAATCTATCACAACATATATCTATCACAACGTATATCTATCAAAACATATATCTATCACAACATATATCTATCACAACGTATATCTATCACAACATATATATATATCACAACAACAATCTATCACAACATATATCTATCACAACGTATATCTATCACAACATATATCTATCACAACAACAATCTATCACAACAATCTATCACAACATATATCTATCACAACGTATATATATCACAACATATATCTATCACAACGTATATCTATCACAACATATATCTATCAAAACATATATCTATCACAACATATATCTATCACAACGTATATCTATCACAACATATATCTATCACAACATATATCTATCACAACAACAATCTATCACAACATATATCTATTAAAACATATATCTATCACAACATATATCTATCACAACGTATATCTATCAAAACATATATATATCACAACGTATATCTATCAAAACATATATATACCACAACGTATATCTATCAAAACGTATATCTATCACAACATATGTCTATCACAACGTATATCTATCACAACATATATCCATCACAACGTATATCTATCACAACAACAATCTATCACAACGTATATCTATCAAAACATATATCTATCACAACATATATCTATCACAACGTATATCTATCACAACAACAATCTATCACAACGTATATCTATTAAAACATATATCTAACCAACATATATCTATCACAACGTATATCTATCACAACGTATATCTATCACAACATATATCTATCAGAACATATATCTATCACAACATATATCTATCACAACGTATATCTATCACAACATATATCTATCAAAACATATATCTATCACAACATATATCTATCACAACGTATATCTATCAAAACATATATCTATCACAACATATATCTATCAAAACATATATCTATCACAACATATAGCTATCACAACGTATATCTATCACAACATATATCTATCACAATGTATATCTATCACAACGTATATCTATCACAACATATATCTATCACAATGTATATCTATCACAACGTATATCTATCACAACATATATCTATCACAACATATATCTATCACAATGTATATCTATCACAACGTATATCTATCAAAACATATATCTATCACAATGTATATATATCACAACGTATATCTATCACAACATATATCTATCACAATGTATATCTATCACAACATGTATCTATCACAACATATATGTGACGGAAGAAGAAAAAGTGGAGTCATACTGAGCCAGTTATGTTGAGCATGATGGTGTCTACCGGATGCCTCATCTAGTTCTTATAAGTAATACAGGAGAGCTCTCTGATAGTGGGCCTCATGTGGGACTGACAGTAAAGCATCACTCTCATCACCATATGGCACATACATGCTTCAGTCTCTTCCATACGTATACTGCTAACACTACAGGTATTCTGCCCGAGATAAATGAAAACATAAAGAGAAAGCAGAACAGAGCGACACGCTGCAAATAAAGCAGTTTTTCAACTGAAATGTTGACCATTCATCTTAAGATGGTTTCTGCCTGGAGTTTATGGTCCATCTCTTATTTCAGCATTCAATTATGTGTTCTGCTTTGTCTCAGGTCGACTGTGAAAATGCACCACCAGCCTGAAAAGCAGCTTCTTTTGCCAAGCTGTTGCCCGGCTGAACCTGGCTACCCGCTGAAGGTCTGTAAATATGGTTAAATATGATTATACTCGTGCTCTTTTTTTACTTTATCTTGAGCTTTTGGTCTTCGTCTGTGTATATCTTCCACTGTGTGTGTCTGTGTGTGTCTGTGTGTGTCTGTGTGTGTCTTGCACTGCTTGGAGAAGCAGCAGCCCTCGTTTAATTTTACACGTGCCTGCACATTCTTTTAATGACAGTAAACTCAAATGAGTTGAAAAAGCGAGCAGCACGTGACGAGTGCTGATGCGGTGACAGTCCTGACAGGGTGAAGGACCACTCCAGCCCTGTGGAGGGCAGCACCGTCACCTCCTGCTACAGTAGAACTGTTTCCTGTACGGCCAAGCTGATTGGGCCATGAGTGTCCTTCACTTTCTTTCTTTCTTTTTTCTTCCAGTTTCAGCAGGAAATCCCTGCGTGTACATCCACAGATGAAAAGCTCAGAGCATCTAACGGCCGACAGCCGAGGCACACAGCAGACAATAAAGGTGTGTGTGTGTGTGTGTGTGTGTGTGTGTGTGTGATCAGCACAGTGGCTAATTAGCCAGCCTCAGCTCTGCTCTCAGTTTCATTAACAGCCTCTTTCTAAAATTACAGTCAAGCTGAACAGGCTCCGCCCAGCAGGAGAGCAACGAACAGGCCCCGCCCAGCAGGAGGGCAACGAACAGGCCCCGCCCAGCAGGACGGCAACGAACAGGCCCCGCCCAGTAGGAGGGTAACGAACAGGCTCCGCCCAGCAGGAGGGCAACGAACAGGCTCCGCCCAGCAAGAGGCGAAGGTAGGAATCAGTGGAGGGCAACGTAAAAGACTCGGGTCGTCCTTCATTCCACTTCACATCTTTTGACTTCTCCCCACGTGGCCTCTTTATGTGCAAATAAAAGGGTTTGGAGGCTTCTGCCCCGGCACGGAGACGCTGGGATGGAATTAAAAAGTCCTGCTTAGCCTTGAAAGCCGTGCAAGCATTTCTTTTATTTTCCATCCATCCATTACCCGAGCCACTTATCCTGCTCTCAGGGTCGCGGGGATGCTGGAGCCGATCCCAGCAGTCAAGTCAAGTCAGCGTTAGTTGTGTAGCCCAACATCACAAATTACAAATGTGCCTCAGGGGCTTTACAGCAACACAACATCCTGTCTTTAGACCCTCTCATCGGATAAGGAACAACTCCATAAAAACCCTTAACTGGGAGAAAAAAACAGGAAGAAAGCTCAGGGAGAGCACCACAGGAGGATCTCTCTCCCAGGACGCACAACGCGACATGATGTTGTGTTTACACCGTTTACACAATACAACGCTGAAAGAGGATAACACAATTATAATGCAATTATCAAATGTATGAAGAATATGATGCACAGGATGCCAAGCAGTCACTGGGCAACAGGCGGGGAGACACCCTGGACAGGCTGCCAGTCCATCACACAGGGCCGACACACACACACACACACACACACACACACACACACACACACACACACACACACACATTCATACCTAGGGACAATGTAGTATGGGTGAGTCACCTGACCTACATGTCTTTGGACTGTGGGAGGAAACCGGAGCCCCCGGAGGAAACCCACACAGACACGGGGAGAACATGCAAACTCCACACAGAGGACGACCCGGGACGACCCCCAAGGTTGGACTACCCCGGGGCTCGAACCCAGGACCTTCTTGCTGTGAGGTGACCACACTAACCACTGCACCACCGTGCCGCTGGCCAAGCACAGTTGGGGGAAAAAAGGGGGGGGGGGGACGCATCTAATGCAAACGGTATCGGCTGGTTTGACTCATACTGCTGTAGGTCACACAAACACCTGAAGGGTGGACGGGGGTCAGGTACATCTCAATACAATCCGCTTGCAAGACGTTCATTCATCCGCTCGACTCGCAGTGAGAGCAGTGTGCCAGACAACACCGGTGGCATGGTCCTCCGAACACGTCCACGAGAACAGCGTGGCGCTGGTTAGCGCTGCAGACACTCTACCCTGGCATTATGGTCTGTGGTCCGAGGCCCAACCTGTGATTTACTAGACCATGTAAAACTGAGGTATACTTAAGTCCATAATTACAGAGTCTGAGATATAAATGGAAAATAAGCACTACGGGGTGTCTTTTGCTCCCGCGTGTCCAGACATCACCAGAGAGAGCAAGCCTCCTACAGCGCTAGAAAACACTGGAAACTCAGATTTTCTGTTGTTTAGTATTAGTCCTTGTATTTAGACACCTGTCAATCAATGTTGTGTTTTGCATTTTGGTAGCAGGTTGTAGTTTGTCTACATTTGAATTAAGGATTGCACCTTTAAAATAAATATGTAAATGACGTGTTGCATATGTAACAACCCTTGAAATCACTGTGCCATTGATGGTTTAATACTTATCTTCTTCATAACAGTTTAATACTCATCTCATTCATAACAGTTATAACCTGTCACATGTTGACATGAGCTCCTTGAAGTCCAGAGAACCTTAACCTTAACCTTCACTACAACACTAACCTCCAGAGATTCACTACAACGCTAATCTCTAGAGGTTCACTACAACACTAACCTCCAGAGGTTCACTACAACACTAACCTCCAGAGGTTCACTACAACACTAACCTCTAGAGGATCACTACAACACTAATCTCTAGAGGTTCACTACACACTAACCTCCAGAAGTTCACTGCAACACTAACCTCCAGAGGTTCACTACAACACTAACCTCCAGAGGTTCACCACAACACTAACCTCCAGAGGTTCACTACAACACCAACCTCCGGAGGTTCACTACAACACTAACCTCCAGAGGTTCACTACAACACTAACCTCCAGAGATTCACTACAACACTAACCTCCAGAGATTCACTACATCGCTAATCTCTAGAGGTTCACTACAACACTAACCTCCAGAGGTTCACTACAACACTAACCTCCAGAGATTCACTACAACACTAACCTCCAGAGATTCACTACAACGCTAATCTCTAGAGGTTCACTACAACACTAACCTCCAGAGGTTCACTACAACACTAACCTCCAGAGGTTCACTACAACACTAACCTCCAGAGGTTCACTACAACACTAACCTCCAGAGGTTCACTACAACACTAATCTCTAGAGGTTCACTACAACACTAACCTCCAGAGGTTCACTACAACACTAACCTCCAGAGGTTCACTACAACACTAACCTCTAGAGGTTCACTACAACACTAACCTCTAGAGGTTCACTACAACACTAATCTCTAGAGGTTCACTACACACTAACCTCCAGAGGTTCACTACAACACTAACCTCCAGAGGTTCACTACAACACTTATCTCCAGAGGTTCACTACAACACTAACCTCCAGAGGTTCACTACAACACTAACCTCCAGAGGTTCACTACAACACTAACCTCCAGAGGTTCACTACAACACTAACCTCCAGAGGTTCACTACAAGACTAACCTCCAGAGGTTCACTACAACACTAACCTCCAGAGGTTCACTACAACACCAACCTCCAGAGGTTCACTACAACACTAACCTCCAGAGGTTCACTGCAACACTAACCTCCAGAGGTTCACTACAACACTAACCTCCAGAGGTTCACTACAACACTAACCTCCAGAGGTTCACCACAACACTAACCTCCAGAGGTTCACTACAACACTAACCTCCAGAGGTTCACTACAGCACTAATCTCCAGAGGTTCACTACAACACTAAGCTCCAGAGGTTCACTACAACACTAACCTCCAGAGGTTCACTACAACACTAACCTCTAGAGGTTCACTACAACACTAACCTCCAGAGGTTCACTACAACACTAACCTCCAGAGGTTCACTACAACACTAACCTCCAGAGGTTCACTACAACACTAACCTCCAGAGGTTCACTACAACACTAACCTCCAGAGGTTCACTACAAGACTAACCTCCAGAGGTTCACTACAACACTAACCTCCAGAGGTTCACTACAACACCAACCTCCAGAGGTTCACTACAACACTAACCTCCAGAGGTTCACTGCAACACTAACCTCCAGAGGTTCACTACAACACTAACCTCCAGAGGTTCACTACAACACTAACCTCCAGAGGTTCACCACAACACTAACCTCCAGAGGTTCACTACAACACTAACCTCCAGAGGTTCACTACAGCACTAATCTCCAGAGGTTCACTACAACACTAAGCTCCAGAGGTTCACTACAACACTAACCTCCAGAGGTTCACTACAACACTAATCTCTAGAGGTTCACTACAACGCTAACCTCCAGAGGTTCACTACAACACTAACCTCCAGAGGTTCACTACAACACTAACCTCTAGAGGTTCACCACAACACTAACCTCCAGAGGTTCACCACAACACTAAGCTCCAGAGGTTCAGGGTGACTTCACATATCCTATTTCTGGTTATTTGAAAGTATACAACTGGAAGTGGAGCGACAATATTTTTCATCAATCCACAAATTCGCCAAATGTCAGCTGTGTGACATTTACCTGTCAGCTGAAGGTAATCTCCTCCACTAAAGAGAATATTTAATCACACCCAGTTTCCTGCAGACACACACCTACATACAAAATCCCATCCATCTCTCCATTTATCCAGCTCTCCATCTCTCTCTCTCTATTTCTCAGTGTCTCCATCTCTGGACGCAGTAATATTCAGGAAGATGAACCAGCAATCACAGCTGTTCAACAGGGCTCCTCCTGAGGCAGCAGGGTGACAGAGTACTCGCTCATCCAATCACATTGTAAAAAGTAACACTTGCTGGGGGCGTCCGGGTGGCATGGCTGTCTATTCCGTTACCTACCAACACGGGGATCACCGGTTCGGATCCCCGTGTTACCTCTGGCTTGGTCAGGCGTCCCTACAAAGACAATTGGCTGTGGGGGGCAGAGACTGGGACGGCTTGGGAAATAGGGTAATTGGCTGGATACAATTGGAGAGAAAAAAGGGGGGGAAAATCCCCCCCAAAATTATAAATAAATAAATAAATAAAAGTAAAAGCCTGCGTCACCCAAACGTTTCTGAACAAAGTTTTTTATGTATATTCATGGGATGGGCTTTATCCACACCATGAAAATACGAAGTGCACAGGGCCAATATGGTGACTCAATCAGGTTAGTGTGCACCGTGTGGCTTGACCGCAGCATTGTTTTGCAGCTTTGTTGAAAGCACCATGTCCTAAATTGGGCATTCTCTGCTTTTCACTACCCATCACACCCTTTAACCATCCAGAAATCCTTCCACTGTTCCTTCCTCCAAAGATTCTGATCCATTCACCAGGGCATTCTGGCTCCCTGGCACTCCATTACATCAAGAGACCCCCCCCCCCCCCGCAGCCTAGTCAGATCCATCCATTAAGTAAAAATACAGTGCAACATGTTGGAAAATCACACAATTTCACACCATTTCCTTTGTAAAAGTGCTCTGGAACGTAACTACCCAACTAGTTACACCAAAAATACAACAAACACCAGGCAAGATAAAGGGACAAACATGAGCAAAAAGGGTGTGCTGGCCAAATGTGCAAAAGTTCACAAGCTTGTGGAGTGATGGCTGCCTGTTCATGATTTTTTTAACTCGGTGTGATGAGTCCCTTCTCCAACTAAAACTAAAGACATGATAGTCAGCATTAGAGAGGCTCCTCCTAGTCCTGTACTAACCAGCATCACAGGTGTTGACATTGAGCTAGTGGACAGCTATAAACACCTGGGTGTTGTTCTCGACAAAGAACTGTTGTGAAATTCACGTTGCCTCCATGACAGAAAAGGTCCAACAATGACTTTTTTTCCCACTGAGGAAAATGTGCTCTTCTAAGGTGTCCTCTGAGATGATGACTCTTCTAATGTGTCCACTGAGATGATGATTCTTCTAATGTGTCTACTGAGATGATGATTCTTCTAACATCTCCTCTGAGATGATGACTCTTCTAATGTGTCCTCTGAGATAATGACTCTTCTAACATTTCATCTGAGATGATGACTCTTCAAACATTTCATCTGAGATGATGACTCTTCTAATGTGTCCTCTGAGATGATGATTCTTCTAACATCCCCTCTGAGATGATGACTCTTCTAATGTGTCCTCTGAGATGATGACTCTTCTAACATCTCCTCTGAGATGATGACTCTTCTAACATCTCATCTGAGAAGATGACTCCTCGAATGTCTCCTCTCAGATGATGACTCTTCCAATGTCTCCTCTGAGAAGATGACTGTTCTAATGTCTCCTCTGAGATGACGACTTTTCTAACATCTCCTCTGAGATGATGACTCTTCTAACATCTCCTCTGAGATGATGACTCTTCTAACATCTCCTCTGAGATGATGACTCTTCTAACATCTCCTCTGAGATGATGACTCTTTTATAGACGTTTTATTGAATCCGTTTTTTAATTCTTAAGTTGCTTTATTAACCCCCTTGGGGAGATTCAGTTACTTTAAATTAACACATTTCAGCTGTGATCTGTGTAGCTAGGAGCAGTGGGCTGCTGCCTTCATGCTGCGCCCAGGGACCAACTCCAGCTCTTTTCCCATTGCCTTGCTCCGGGGCACAGACATGGGTATTAACCCTAACATGCATGTTTTTTTGATGGTGGGGAAACCGGAGTACCTGGAGAAAACCCACCACAGACACGGGGAGAACATGCAAAGTCCACACAGTGGACGATCAGGGATGATCCCCAAGGTTGGACAACCCTGGGGTTCGAACCCAGGACCTTCTTGCTGTGAGGCAATAGCACTAACCACTGTGCCACCGTGCCACCCATGTTTAATGTATAATATTCTGTATTGTTGCTTGGTATGGTGATTTGACTCTGGCCAACAAAAACAGGCTCGGTAGCCCCATCAAAATGGCTAGTAAGATTTCAGGGAGGAGTCAAGCCCAGCTTACCGACCTTTACCAGAAAGGTTACTTCCCTTCTGGGGCGCCAAGATCAGCCCCTTCGGTCAGAGTTTGAACTGTTCCCATCAGGTTGTCTGGTGAGGGTGTATGAGGTGTATGAGGACTAAGAGATGTAAGGTTTCCTTTGTCCCTGCTGCCATTCAGCTAATAAAGGGTACACAGTATTTTACTGTTGTCTGGAGATTACTTATTTGCACAGACTGCATACTTGACTTCTGCACTTTGACCTTGATGCTGAATGAACTCCTTAAATTCTCTTTGCCCACTACATCCTGTTGTTTATTGTTCTCCATCAGTGCTTTTGTGTTTTGTATGGTTTTTGTATGTTTTGTGCGTTTTTGTATATCCTGGCTGCAAAGTAATTTCCCTGTAAGGGACAATAAAGACACACTGAACTGTGAATCCCTACATGGACTGAGAAGTTCAGCAGCAATTCCATAGGCTGTCGTGATCGAATTGTTGCTTTGACACGGAATTTCCAAGTTTTTTTTAGTTTTTTTTAAACATTTGATTTTATAATTTGGTTTCTGCATTTAACTTTGTAAATTATACTTTAGAAAAGTATTGTATGAATCTGAACTGACGGTTTTATTTCCCAATCATTTCCTTTCAGTCTTGGGGAGTGATTTGCTCATGGGATAGCATTGGTGTTTACATAATGGGAATGTGCATGGATGGGCTTCAGTCAAGAGGCCTTGCACACTTGGAGCAGCTAAACGCCTAACAGACCACCCAATCCCCCAGCTTGGTTCATCACTGACTACGTTTATACGATGTTAGAAAGTGAATTTATTGTGTTAGTGCGACTAAAACTGTACTTTTAAAACACATGTAAACGTTTTAGTCCCACTGAAGTCGTACTAAATCTAGTTTCTGGAAGTGGGACTAACACACCTACATGATGCGGTTGGGGATGGATTTACTCTGGCATGTATACGCTTTAATTGGCCCCGAATTGGCCTAGGCGTTCTGCACATGCTCCATAGTTCCCACGGCAGGAAGAAGGTCCAGTATCAACCAGCTGAAAGGGCGCATATCGCCACCTACTGTACCGGGGTCGGACATAGTACTTCCATCAATAAATTGATTCTCCCCTGGTTCTTGTATACTGGGACAACGACAGTAGTCCAGTTACATGGCCTAATCGAGCTGTAACCGTAGCTCCACTTAACTGTGCATGTAAACGCAGTCAGTGTTAGATAACAGCGATGGAGCCAAGCTGGAGGATTGGTGGTTTAATTGGTAGTTTAATTTTTGTAACAATACCCACATGTTTAAATGACAGGTTTTGAACTTGTTTGAGGTGTTAAATGCCACATAGCAACTTCTTGATATTGTCCTATCAAAACAATTGAATGCAATCTATTACACAATGAGGGTAGGATGAAGCGGGAGATTGACAGGTGGATTGGTGCAGCATCAGCAGTAATGTGGACGTTGTACCGGACTGTTGTGGTGAAGAGGGAGCTGAGCCGGAAGGCAAAGCTCTCAGTTTACCAGCCAGTCTTCGATCCAACCCTCACCTATGGTCATGAGCTTTGGGTAGTGACCGAAAGGGTGAGGTCGTGGATACAAGCGGCTGAAATGAGTTTCCTCCGTAGGGTGACTGGGCTCAGCCTTAGAGATAGGGTGAGGAGCTTGGACAGCCGGAGGGAACTCGGAGTAGAGCCGCTGCTCCTTCGCATTGAAAGGAGCCAGTTGAGGTGGTTTGGCATCTGATTAGGATGCCTCCTGGGCGCCTTCCTTTGGAGGTTTTCTAGGCACGTCCAACTGGGAGGAGACCCCGGGGTAGACCCAGAAGTTGCTGGAGGGAGTACATGTCCAACCTGGCCTGGGAACGCCTTGGGATCCCCCAGGAGGAGCTGGAGGGCGTTGCTGGGGAGAGGGATGTCTGGAGTGCCCTACTTAGCTTGCTGCCACCGCGACCCGACCCCGGAGAAGCGGCTGAAGATGAATGAATGAACTATTACACAGTGATTTACTAGTGACTATACCTTGTGCTGTACTAGCCCCATCTATGTCAACTGCATAGCCTTTTCCCCTGCAACAGTAATGGGGGTCTTGCAGGCTGTATCTACACCACACACTCTCACACAAAACCTGGTTCCCATGTGCACATCTGTGGGGTCATACGGAATGGGGCGATGGAGGAAAAATGTGATAGGCTGAAGGTTAAATACAGATCCAGCTGTTTGCTGTCCACCACATTTATATTCTTCTCACTTTTCCCTCTTTCCCTCTCTCAATCTCTCAAAATCTCACACCTTGACTATCTCTCTATCTTAAGTATAAACAGACAACAATATACCAACACCTCAACAGATAACTTACAAAAGTATATCAAATATATAGAAAAATATATTTGTAAATATGTACAGCTATTGACCAGGCAGCTCCTAGAAAAGAAGACTGCTGCCTCTCTAAAAGGCTAACCTATTGTAGAGGCCACAAAACTGATCTTTAGGACTTAGACGCTCCCTCCCCTCATGCCCTATGGGAAATGTCAGGGGGCACTAAAGGCCACTTCAGGGTCACTCGCTGCAGAAAAGAGCAAGGGAATGAGAGCTATGGCAAGCGGAGAAGAGAGAGGCAGCATTTAATCTCACATACCGCCATGAAGGACCTGTTTTGTTTGTCTGTATCTGTTGTCACATCTCCTGTGATTACACTGGGATTACCGTTACACACACACACACACACACACACACACACACACACACACACACACACACACACACACACACACACACACACACATTCATTTTGAATGAAGGTAAAACAAATGTCATTGTGGTAAACTTGTATTCTCTAGTTTGACAAGATGGGATGAATATTAAAGAACACTGCCCCAAAGGGTTGGACGAGACAAGACGCAGCAGAGTGGAGAGAGGCATCGTCATTTTGATCTTTATCATCTTCATTTCTTCAGTGACTGTCGGACCACTTCACTGATCCCTCTCCTGCAGGATGACTGAAGGACGAGGGAAATGTAAATGTGCCGTGCTGGCTAGATTTAGCTGCCGCTATCAATTCCCCTTCAGAACTCCCTCTCATCGGCCCCTGCTTCCCATGTCACCTAATTCCTCCCTCCTTTTTGGTGTCCATCATCCCATACTGGGAGATGACATTTTCAGTGGCGGTAACAGGAGGCTCCTCCCTGTGCTGGTGTTCAATCATTTCCCCACTCTTAACAGTGCCAGGGTGTTTAGTCGGATCTCCCCCGTAGTTGTTCACACAAACATAGATACACATTCACGTTAAAGCAGCAGTTTCAAAATCATTTGGATGGCGCGCTGACTTGTAACAAGGAGAATGGTGCTCTCTCATTCACACTCCATGCACAAACACCTGTTCTTGCACTATATTCCTTGGGTTGAGCAGTACGATCTCCTGCAAGATATTTTTTTCCTAGGATGGCGAAGTCATGGCTTGCCCTACTCTGCCTCTGATGGGGTGGTACCCATTGCCTTTGTTGGTTGGGTTGGTCGGTCGTATGAGGAAATAGTAAATAGACTGCATTTAAATAGAGCTTCTCTAGTCTACCGACCTCACAGAGAGCTTTACAGTGTACGCCTCACATTCACCCATTCACTCACCCATTCACTCACCCATTCACACACACATTCATGCACTGATGGTAGAGGCTGCCATGCAAGGCGCCAACCTGCTAATCAGAAAAACAGAAAGACAGAAAGAAAGACATTGAAAGAAAGAAAGAGATTGGTTAGGGTAAGAATATCAGGGTAAGCTAATCGGAGGCAGAGTAGGGCGGGTCATGCCTTTGCCATCCTAGGAAAAAAAATCACAGGAGATAGTACCTGCGCAACTCAAGTTACACGGTGCAAGAACCGGCATTCAGGGCACAGTCGGTGTACCATCACAATGATTCTGAAGCTGTTGTTTTAAGGTAAAAAAAAGTTGCATCATGTTGCTTTCACACATGCACACACACACACACACACACACACACACACACACACACACACACCATCATGCTTGCCAGTAAAAGAAAAGAAAAGAAAAGAAAACGAGCAACATGTTGCTATGCATGGCAGGGTCTAAAGACAAAGAGGTGAGGGAGGGCTCAGAGGAAAGTAGGTCAGGAAGAGGGGCAGATGGGAGGACTGAAAAAGTAAGAGGAAGGAGCATGGGGGAAAGCAAGAGGAAGGAGCACGGGGAAAAACAAGAGGAAGGAGTATGAGGAAAAGCAAGAGGAAGGAGCACGGGGAAAAGCAAGAGGAAGGAGTATGAGGAAAAGCAAGAGGAAGGGGCATGGGGAAAAGCAAGAGGAAGGAGTATGGGGAAAAGCAAGAGGAAGGAGCATGGGGAAAAGCAAGAGGAAGGAGCATGGGGAAAAGCAAGAGGAAGCAGTATGGGGAAAAGCAAGAGGAAGGAGTATGGGGAAAAGCAAGAGGAAGCAGTATGGGGAAAAGCAAGAGGAAGCAGTATGGGGAAAAGCAAGAGGAAGGAGTATGGGGAAAAGCAAGAGCAAGGAGTATGGGGAAAAGCAAGAGCAAGGAGGATGGGGAAAAGCAAGAGGAAGGAGTATGGTGAAAAGCAAGAGGAAGGAGTATGGGGAAAAGCAAGAGGAAGGAGTATGGGGAAAAGCAAGAGGAAGGAGTATAGGGAAAAGCAAGAGGAAGCAGTATGGTGAAAAGCAAGAGGAAGGAGCATGGGGAAAAGCAAGAGGAAGCAGCATGGGGAAAAGCAAGAGGAAGGAGTATGGGGAAAAGCAAGAGGAGGAAAAGCAAGAGGAAGCAGTATGGGGAAAAGCAAGAGGAAGGAGTATGGGGAAAAGCAAGAGGAAGGAGTATGGGGAAAAGCAAGAGGAAGGAGCATGGGGAAAAGCAAGAGGAAGCAGTATGGGGAAAAGCAAGAGGAAGCAGTATGGGGAAAAGCAAGAGGAAGCAGTATGGGGAAAAGCAAGAGGAAGGAGTATGGGGAAAAGCAAGAGGGGGGAGCATGGGGAAAAGCAAGAGGAAGGAGTATGGGGGAAAGCAAGAGGAAGCAGGATGGGGAAAAGCAAGAGGAAGGAGTATGGGGAAAAGCAAGAGGAAGAAGTATGGTGAAAAGCAAGAGGAAGCAGGAATGGGAAAAGCAAGAGGAAGCAGGAATGGGGAAAAGCAAGAGGAAGGAGTATGGGGAAAAGCAAGAGGAAGGAGTATGGGGAAAAGCAAGAGGAAGGAGTATGAGGAAAAGCAAGAGGAAGGAGCACGGGGAAAAGCAAGAGGAAGGAGTATGAGGAAAAGCAAGAGGAAGGGGCATGGGGAAAAGCAAGAGGAAGGAGTATGGGGAAAAGCAAAAAGGAAGGAGCATGGGGAAAAGCAAGAGGAAGGAGCATGGGGAAAAGCAAGAGGACGCAGTATGGGGAAAAGCAAGAGGAAGGACTATGGGGAAAAGCAAGAGGAAGCAGTATGGGGAAAAGCAAGAGGAAGCAGTATGGGGAAAAGCAAGAGGAAGGAGTATGGGGAAAAGCAAGAGCAAGGAGTATGGGGAAAAGCAAGAGCAAGGAGTATGGGGAAAAGCAAGAGGAAGGAGTATGGTGAAAAGCAAGAGGAAGAAGTATGGGGAAAAGCAAGAGGAAGGAGTATGGGGAAAAGCAAGAGGAAGGAGTATGGGGAAAAGCAAGAGGAAGCAGTATGGTGAAAAGCAAGAGGAAGCAGGAATGGGAAAAGCAAGAGGAAGGAGTATGGGGAAAAGCAAGAGGAAGCAGGATGGGGAAAAGCAAGAGGAAGGAGTATGGGGAAAAGCAAGAGGAAGAAGTATGGTGAAAAGCAAGAGGAAGCAGGAATGGGAAAAGCAAGAGGAAGGAGTATGGGGAAAAGCAAGAGGAAGGATTATGGGGAAAAGCAAGAGGAAGGAGCATGGGGAAAAGCAAGAGGAAGCAGTATGGGGGAAAGCAAGAGGAAGCAGCATGGGGAAAAGCAAGAGGAAGCAGTATGGGGGAAAGCAAGAGGAAGCAGTATGGGGAAAAGCAAGAGGAAGCAGTATGGGGAAAAGCAAGAGGAAGGAGTATGGGGAAAAGCAAGAGGAAGGAGTATGGGGAAAAGCAAGAGGAAGGAGTATGGGGAAAAGCAAGAGGAAGGAGTATGGGGAAAAGCAAGAGGAAGGAGCATGGGGAAAAGCAAGAGGAAGCAGTATGGGGAAAAGCAAGAGGAAGCAGTATGGGGAAAAGCAAGAGGAAGGAGTATGGGGAAAAGCAAGAGGAAGCAGTATGGGGGAAAGCAAGAGGAAGCAGTATGGGGAAAAGCAAGAGGAAGGAGTATGGGGAAAAGCAAGAGGAAGCAGTATGGGGAAAAGCAAGAGGAAGGAGTATGGGGAAAAGCAAGAGGAAGCAGTATGGTGAAAAGCAAGAGGAAGGAGCATGGGGAAAAGCAAGAGGAAGCAGCATGGGGAAAAGCAAGAGGAAGGAGTATGGGGAAAAGCAAGAGGAGGAAAAGCAAGAGGAAGCAGTATGGGGAAAAGCAAGAGGAAGGAGCATGGGGAAAAGCAAGAGGAAGGAGTATGGGGAAAAGCAAGAGGAAGCAGTATGGGGAAAAGCAAGAGGAAGCAGTATGGGGAAAAGCAAGAGGAAGCAGTATGGGGAAAAGCAAGAGGAAGCAGTATGGGGAAAAGCAAGAGGAAGGAGTATGGGGAAAAGCAAGAGCAAGGAGTATGGGGAAAAGCAAGAGCAAGGAGGATGGGGAAAAGCAAGAGGAAGGAGTATGGTGAAAAGCAAGAGGAAGGAGTATGGGGAAAAGCAAGAGGAAGGAGTATGGGGAAAAGCAAGAGGAAGGAGTATAGGGAAAAGCAAGAGGAAGCAGTATGGTGAAAAGCAAGAGGAAGGAGCATGGGGAAAAGCAAGAGGAAGCAGCATGGGGAAAAGCAAGAGGAAGGAGTATGGGGAAAAGCAAGAGGAGGAAAAGCAAGAGGAAGCAGTATGGGGAAAAGCAAGAGGAAGGAGTATGGGGAAAAGCAAGAGGAAGGAGTATGGGGAAAAGCAAGAGGAAGGAGCATGGGGAAAAGCAAGAGGAAGCAGTATGGGGAAAAGCAAGAGGAAGCAGTATGGGGAAAAGCAAGAGGAAGCAGTATGGGGAAAAGCAAGAGGAAGGAGTATGGGGAAAAGCAAGAGGGGGGAGCATGGGGAAAAGCAAGAGGAAGGAGTATGGGGGAAAGCAAGAGGAAGCAGGATGGGGAAAAGCAAGAGGAAGGAGTATGGGGAAAAGCAAGAGGAAGAAGTATGGTGAAAAGCAAGAGGAAGCAGGAATGGGAAAAGCAAGAGGAAGCAGGAATGGGGAAAAGCAAGAGGAAGGAGTATGGGGAAAAGCAAGAGGAAGGAGTATGGGGAAAAGCAAGAGGAAGGAGTATGAGGAAAAGCAAGAGGAAGGAGCACGGGGAAAAGCAAGAGGAAGGAGTATGAGGAAAAGCAAGAGGAAGGGGCATGGGGAAAAGCAAGAGGAAGGAGTATGGGGAAAAGCAAAAAGGAAGGAGCATGGGGAAAAGCAAGAGGAAGGAGCATGGGGAAAAGCAAGAGGAAGCAGTATGGGGAAAAGCAAGAGGAAGGACTATGGGGAAAAGCAAGAGGAAGCAGTATGGGGAAAAGCAAGAGGAAGCAGTATGGGGAAAAGCAAGAGGAAGGAGTATGGGGAAAAGCAAGAGCAAGGAGTATGGGGAAAAGCAAGAGCAAGGAGTATGGGGAAAAGCAAGAGGAAGGAGTATGGTGAAAAGCAAGAGGAAGAAGTATGGGGAAAAGCAAGAGGAAGGAGTATGGGGAAAAGCAAGAGGAAGGAGTATGGGGAAAAGCAAGAGGAAGCAGTATGGTGAAAAGCAAGAGGAAGCAGGAATGGGAAAAGCAAGAGGAAGGAGTATGGGGAAAAGCAAGAGGAAGCAGGATGGGGAAAAGCAAGAGGAAGGAGTATGGGGAAAAGCAAGAGGAAGAAGTATGGTGAAAAGCAAGAGGAAGCAGGAATGGGAAAAGCAAGAGGAAGGAGTATGGGGAAAAGCAAGAGGAAGGATTATGGGGAAAAGCAAGAGGAAGGAGCATGGGGAAAAGCAAGAGGAAGCAGTATGGGGGAAAGCAAGAGGAAGCAGCATGGGGAAAAGCAAGAGGAAGCAGTATGGGGGAAAGCAAGAGGAAGCAGTATGGGGAAAAGCAAGAGGAAGCAGTATGGGGAAAAGCAAGAGGAAGGAGTATGGGGAAAAGCAAGAGGAAGGAGTATGGGGAAAAGCAAGAGGAAGGAGTATGGGGAAAAGCAAGAGGAAGGAGTATGGGGAAAAGCAAGAGGAAGGAGCATGGGGAAAAGCAAGAGGAAGCAGTATGGGGAAAAGCAAGAGGAAGCAGTATGGGGAAAAGCAAGAGGAAGGAGTATGGGGAAAAGCAAGAGGAAGCAGTATGGGGGAAAGCAAGAGGAAGCAGTATGGGGAAAAGCAAGAGGAAGCAGTATGGGGGAAAGCAAGAGGAAGCAGTATGGGGAAAAGCAAGAGGAAGGAGTATGGGGAAAAGCAAGAGGAAGGAGCATGGGGAAAAGCAAGAGGAAGCAGTATGGGGAAAAGCAAGAGGAAGCAGTATGGGGAAAAGCAAGAGGAAGGAGTATGGGGAAAAGCAAGAGGAAGCAGTATGGGGGAAAGCAAGAGGAAGCAGTATGGGGAAAAGCAAGAGGAAGGAGTATGGGGAAAAGCAAGAGGAAGCAGTATGGGGAAAAGCAAGAGGAAGGAGTATGGGGAAAAGCAAGAGGAAGCAGTATGGTGAAAAGCAAGAGGAAGGAGCATGGGGAAAAGCAAGAGGAAGCAGCATGGGGAAAAGCAAGAGGAAGGAGTATGGGGAAAAGCAAGAGGAGGAAAAGCAAGAGGAAGCAGTATGGGGAAAAGCAAGAGGAAGGAGCATGGGGAAAAGCAAGAGGAAGGAGTATGGGGAAAAGCAAGAGGAAGCAGTATGGGGAAAAGCAAGAGGAAGCAGTATGGGGAAAAGCAAGAGGAAGCAGTATGGGGAAAAGCAAGAGGAAGCAGTATGGGGAAAAGCAAGAGGAAGGAGTATGGGGAAAAGCAAGAGCAAGGAGTATGGGGAAAAGCAAGAGCAAGGAGGATGGGGAAAAGCAAGAGGAAGGAGTATGGTGAAAAGCAAGAGGAAGGAGTATGGGGAAAAGCAAGAGGAAGGAGTATGGGGAAAAGCAAGAGGAAGGAGTATAGGGAAAAGCAAGAGGAAGCAGTATGGTGAAAAGCAAGAGGAAGGAGCATGGGGAAAAGCAAGAGGAAGCAGCATGGGGAAAAGCAAGAGGAAGGAGTATGGGGAAAAGCAAGAGGAGGAAAAGCAAGAGGAAGCAGTATGGGGAAAAGCAAGAGGAAGGAGTATGGGGAAAAGCAAGAGGAAGGAGTATGGGGAAAAGCAAGAGGAAGGAGCATGGGGAAAAGCAAGAGGAAGCAGTATGGGGAAAAGCAAGAGGAAGCAGTATGGGGAAAAGCAAGAGGAAGCAGTATGGGGAAAAGCAAGAGGAAGGAGTATGGGGAAAAGCAAGAGGGGGGAGCATGGGGAAAAGCAAGAGGAAGGAGTATGGGGGAAAGCAAGAGGAAGCAGGATGGGGAAAAGCAAGAGGAAGGAGTATGGGGAAAAGCAAGAGGAAGAAGTATGGTGAAAAGCAAGAGGAAGCAGGAATGGGAAAAGCAAGAGGAAGCAGGAATGGGGAAAAGCAAGAGGAAGGAGTATGGGGAAAAGCAAGAGGAAGGAGTATGGGGAAAAGCAAGAGGAAGGAGTATGAGGAAAAGCAAGAGGAAGGAGCACGGGGAAAAGCAAGAGGAAGGAGTATGAGGAAAAGCAAGAGGAAGGGGCATGGGGAAAAGCAAGAGGAAGGAGTATGGGGAAAAGCAAAAAGGAAGGAGCATGGGGAAAAGCAAGAGGAAGGAGCATGGGGAAAAGCAAGAGGAAGCAGTATGGGGAAAAGCAAGAGGAAGGACTATGGGGAAAAGCAAGAGGAAGCAGTATGGGGAAAAGCAAGAGGAAGCAGTATGGGGAAAAGCAAGAGGAAGGAGTATGGGGAAAAGCAAGAGCAAGGAGTATGGGGAAAAGCAAGAGCAAGGAGTATGGGGAAAAGCAAGAGGAAGGAGTATGGTGAAAAGCAAGAGGAAGAAGTATGGGGAAAAGCAAGAGGAAGGAGTATGGGGAAAAGCAAGAGGAAGGAGTATGGGGAAAAGCAAGAGGAAGCAGTATGGTGAAAAGCAAGAGGAAGCAGGAATGGGAAAAGCAAGAGGAAGGAGTATGGGGAAAAGCAAGAGGAAGCAGGATGGGGAAAAGCAAGAGGAAGGAGTATGGGGAAAAGCAAGAGGAAGAAGTATGGTGAAAAGCAAGAGGAAGCAGGAATGGGAAAAGCAAGAGGAAGGAGTATGGGGAAAAGCAAGAGGAAGGATTATGGGGAAAAGCAAGAGGAAGGAGCATGGGGAAAAGCAAGAGGAAGCAGTATGGGGGAAAGCAAGAGGAAGCAGCATGGGGAAAAGCAAGAGGAAGCAGTATGGGGGAAAGCAAGAGGAAGCAGTATGGGGAAAAGCAAGAGGAAGCAGTATGGGGAAAAGCAAGAGGAAGGAGTATGGGGAAAAGCAAGAGGAAGGAGTATGGGGAAAAGCAAGAGGAAGGAGTATGGGGAAAAGCAAGAGGAAGGAGTATGGGGAAAAGCAAGAGGAAGGAGCATGGGGAAAAGCAAGAGGAAGCAGTATGGGGAAAAGCAAGAGGAAGCAGTATGGGGAAAAGCAAGAGGAAGGAGTATGGGGAAAAGCAAGAGGAAGCAGTATGGGGGAAAGCAAGAGGAAGCAGTATGGGGAAAAGCAAGAGGAAGGAGTATGGGGAAAAGCAAGAGGAAGCAGTATGGGGAAAAGCAAGAGGAAGGAGTATGGGGAAAAGCAAGAGGAAGCAGTATGGTGAAAAGCAAGAGGAAGGAGCATGGGGAAAAGCAAGAGGAAGCAGCATGGGGAAAAGCAAGAGGAAGGAGTATGGGGAAAAGCAAGAGGAGGAAAAGCAAGAGGAAGCAGTATGGGGAAAAGCAAGAGGAAGGAGCATGGGGAAAAGCAAGAGGAAGGAGTATGGGGAAAAGCAAGAGGAAGGAGCATGGGGAAAAGCAAGAGGAAGCAGTATGGGGAAAAGCAAGAGGAAGCAGTATGGGGAAAAGCAAGAGGAAGCAGTATGGGGAAAAGCAAGAGGAAGGAGCATGGGAAAAAGCAAGAGGACGGAGTATTGGGAAAAGCAAGAGGAAGGAGTATGGGGAAAAGCAAGAGGAAGCAGGATGGGGAAAAGCAAGAGGAAGGAGTATGGGGAAAAGCAAGAGGAAGAAGTATGGGGAAAAGCAAGAGGAAGGAGTATGGGGAAAAGCAAGAGGAAGAAGTATGGTGAAAAGCAAGAGGAAGCAGGAATGGGAAAAGCAAGAGGAAGGAGTATGGGGAAAAGCAAGAGGAAGGAGTATGGGGAAAAGCAAGAGGAAGGAGCATGGGGAAAAGCAAGAGGAAGGAGTATTGGGGAAAGCAAGAGGAAGCAGCATGGGGGAAAGCAAGAGGAAGGAGTATGGGGAAAAGCAAGAGGAAGCAGCATGGGGAAAGCAAGAGGAAGCAGTATGGGGAAAAGCAAGAGGAAGAAGTATGGGGAAAAGCAAGAGGAAGCAGTATGGGGAAAAGCAAGAGGAAGGAGTATGGGGAAAAGCAAGAGGAAGCAGTATGGGGGAAAGCAAGAGGAAGCAGTATGGGGGAAAGCAAGAGGAAGCAGTATGGGGGAAATAAAAAGAATAAGTAGTGCCAGATTACAGGAAGGGTGAGCTACAGCCTAACTGTGGATGTTTACATACATGTATGTTCTATCCATCCAGAGCAGTTTTCATGATATTTCATTTTTTTAGAACCAATATCGGGCAGCACGGTGACGCAGTGGTTAGCAGGGTCACCTCACAGTAAGAAGGTCCTGGGTTCGAGCCCCGGGGTGGTCCAACCTTGGGGGTCGTCCCGGGTCGTCCTCTGTGTGGAGTTTGCATGTTCTCCCCGTGTCTGCATGGGTTTCCTCCGGGGGCTCCGGTTTCCTCCCACAGTCCAAAGACATGCAGGTCAGGTGCCTCAAAGACATGTAGGTCAGGTGACTCAAAGACCTGTAGGTCAGGTGCCTCAAAGACATGTAGGTCAGGTGACTCAAAGACATGTAGGTCAGGTGACTCAAAGACATGTAGGTCAGGTGCCTCAAAGACATGTAGGTCAGGTGAATCAAAGACATGTAGGTCAGGTGCCTCAAAGACATGCAGGTCAGGTGCCTCAAAGACATGTAGGTCAGGTGACTCAAAGACCTGTAGGTCAGGTGCCTCAAAGACATGTAGGTCAGGTGCCTCAAAGACATGTAGGTCAGGTGCCTCAAAGACATGTAGGTCAGGTGACTCAAAGACATGCAGGTCAGGTGACTCAAAGACATGCAGGTCAGGTGCCTCAAAGACATGTAGGTCAGGTGACTCAAAGACATGTAGGTCAGGTGACTCAAAGACACGGCTGTACTAAATTGTACCAGGGTGTAAATGTGTGTGTGTGTGTGTGTGTGTGTGTGTGTGTGTGTGTGTGTGTGTGTGTGTGTGTGTGTGTGTGTGTGTGTGTGTGTGTGTGTGTGTCGGCCCTGTGTGATGGCTTGGCGGTCTGTCCAGGGTGTCTCCCCACCTGCCATCCAGTGACTGCTGGGATAGGCTCTAGCATCCCTGTGACCCTGAAAGCAGGATAAGCGGTTCAGATAATGGATGGATGGACGGATGGACAGACGGATGGATGGACAGATGGATGGATGGATGGATGGACGGACGGACGGATGGATGGATGGATGGACGGACGGATGGATGGATGTAATATCAAAAAACTAAAATAACGAGCTGATCTACTTGAAAAATGTGATATATATAGCTGCTATTTCTTCTCTGTCTTCTCACCATTTTTAGTTTTTTAAAGTTGAAAATAGAGTTCTACCCTACGTTTACATATGCAGTTGTGTAACACTACTAACAAAATGTAAATAACTCAGATTTGGCCAAGATAAGTGACGGGAGAGGAGGGTGAGTCACATGAAGAGCAAGAGAGGCGGTGTGTAAATGAGCTCAGCATCATTACCGGCTCATCTTAGAAAGTCATTTTTAAAGAAGTTAAATATAGCGAGAGCTGGTGGAAGGGAGGTGGTGGAGGCGAGTCGGTGGAGGGGAGCCGGTGGAGGGGAGCCGGTGGAGGAGAGCCGGTGGAAGGGAGAAGGCAGAATGCAGGAAAATTATGAAAGAATGGAGGGGCAGAGCGAAGATCCTGTGGGACTTCAAGGTGCAGACTGACAAGCAGGTGCTGGCTAACCAAGCACATGCTGCGGTGGTCCACTAGAAACAGCAGACAGTTGTAGTGGTTGGTGTAGCCTCCCGAGTGACAGCGACATCAGGAAGAGAGAGCAAGAGAAGCTAGAGAGAGACCGAGGGCTGAGGGAAGAACTAGACCGGATGTGGAAGGTGAAATCCACAGTAGTCCCAGTGGTAATAGGAGCACTAGGGGCTGTGACTGGGAGGGTGGCTCCAGCAGATTCCGGGAACAACATCTGAAGAGTGCGGTCCTAGGAACAGCTAAGATACTGCACAAACCCCCCCCCCCCCCCACAGTATATGTAAAGGCACACACTTTGCTGTGGGCGAGCTCCTGGACAATATCCGTGCTCAAGCCCTGAGCTACGAGAGTAAGTGGCAGTTACCAGTGGGGAGAGGTGCTGTTGGGGGAAAAACGGGGCTATCAGTCAACCTGATATGGGGTGTTTGGCCTGGCTAAGCTGCTATTTTCAGCGTATAAATCACCATCCTGATTCCTTCTGGCCTTTAACTCAGATGCTGGATGATAAATGTGTGTGTGTGTGGGGGGGCAGGATGCCTTCCAGTCTCACTAGGGACTTTTCTTGCCATGTGCTGCCGTTAATGATCTCCAGGCAGAGGCAGGAATAATACAGGACATCGATAAGCAGAATGAGTCCAAGTCAAAAGTTGCTGCAGTTTGTTGGATTTACCCTGAGTCGACTTTGAATTAACGAATAAATCCCATCTCGGTGACACTCTTATTAGAGCAATAAATAAAGAGAGGATGCTGAGACTTGCTTTTTCTTTCTTTTGCCAATTCTCGCGGCTTCAGTCGGGACCATTTCTCCTGAAATTACCGAAGAACATTTAAAAAAGGGTCTGGTCCTGTTTAAAGGGCTCAGACTTCTGTCACCTTCAGATGCAACTTGTGAGTTTTTGGTTTCGACATAAATAGCTCAACGCAGACTTCCAGAAGCTAAAGGCGTGAGAACACTGTCAAGAGGGAACTGGGCAAATGGTGCGTCGTGAAGCCACGGAGGCCGACAACTTAGCTACCGAAGACTTAGCAGGCCGGTCTCCTACTTTTGAACGGGTTAGTTAGTTTTGCACAAAACCAGTATTGTGAAGATGAACAGCCCTTAACTGGTTGCAATTAAATGTACAACCCCCTGCAATGTGGCTGCACCCCCCTGCAATGTATAGCTGCAACACAGTGGCATGACACTGCAGGGGGTGTCAGACAGGCCATCCAGGAGCTTTTCAGTTGCAAGCAGCAAAAAATGCTTTACACAACATCGCCTGTGGGCATAATTCAACGTGTAAAACATGGCTGCATGGTTTTCCGAGTGAACAACTGAAAAATGCTGAACTCTGACATGCTTCCTTTCAATGAAACACAACATAAAACCCCAAACTTCTATGCAAATATGGTAACAACCACATTTCGGGTAATAGATCTACCCCTGCAGGTTGAACACCATTGGCAGTGCAGTTTTAAGTTTCCAAGTACCTTTGTCCAGACACGTCACATACACAAACAATGATGAACAACAACTCCCCACCCCATCCCCCAATCATAGAGACTGTCTGGTCAAAACACAACCACTCCGTCAGGTGTCCCATCCATCCATCCATCCATCCATCCATCCATCCATCCATCCACTATCATTAAGGTACCCGTTCTCAGGGTCACGAGGATGCTGGAGCCTATCCCAACAGTCAAATCAAATCAAATCAAACCAATGTTATTTGTATAGCCCAATATCACAAATTAAAAATTTGCTCAGTGGGCTTAACAGCAACACACCATCCTGTCCTTAGACCCTCACATCGGGTAAGGAACACCTCCCTAAAACCCTTTAACAGGGAGAAAAAATAGGAAGAAACCTCAGGGAGAGCAACAGAGGAGGATCTCTCAGTCACTGGGCGGCAGGCAAGGAGACACCCTGGACAGGCCACCAGGCCATCACACAGGGCCCACACACACATTCACACCTACGGACAATTTAGTACGGCTGAATCACCTGACCTACATGTCTTTGATCCACCTGACCTACATGTCTTTGATCCACCTGACCTACATGTCTTTGATCCACCTGACCTACATGTCTTTGATCCACCTGACCTACATGTCTTTGATCCACCTGACCTACATGTCTTTGATTCACCTGACCTACATGTCTTTGATCCACCTGACCTACATGCCTTTGAGTCACCTGACCTACATGTCTTTGATTCACCTGACTTGCATGTCTGAGTCACCTGACCTACATGTTTTTGATTCACCTGACCTACATGTCTTTGATTCACCTGACCTACATGTCTTTGATCCACCTGACCTGCATGTCTTTGAGTCACCTGACCTACATGTCTGAGTCACCTGACCTACATGTTTTTGATTCACCTGACCTACATGTCTTTGATTCACTTGACCTACATGTCTTTGATTCACTTGACCTACATGCCTTTGAGTCAACTGACCTACATGCCTTTGAGTCACCTGACCTGCATGTCTTTGATCCACCTGACCTACATGTTTTTGATCCACCTGACCTACATGTCTTTGATCCACCTGACCTACATGTTTTTGATCCACCTGACCTACATGCCTTTGAGTCACCTGATCTACATGTCTTTGATTCACCTGACCTACATGTCTTTGATCCACCTGACCTACATGCCTTTGAGTCACCTGACCTGCATGTTTTTGATCCACCTGACCTACATGTCTTTGATCCACCTGACCTACATGCCTTTGAGTCACCTGACCTGCATGTTTTTGATCCACCTGACCTACATGTCTTTGATCCACCTGACCTACATGTCTTTGATCCACCTGACCTACATGTCTTTGATCCACCTGACCTACATGTTTTTGATCCACCTGACCTACATGTCTTTGAGTCACCTGACCTACATGTTTTTGATCCACCTGACCTACATGCCTTTGAGTCACCTGACCTACATGTTTTTGATCCACCTGACCTACATGCCTTTGAGTCACCTGACCTGCATGTCTTTGAGTCACCTGATCTACATGTCTTTGATCCACCTGATCTACATGTCTTTGATCCACCTGACCTACATGTTTTTGATCCACCTGACCTGCATGTCTTTGAGTCACCTGACCTGCATGTTTTTGATCCACCTGACCTACATGCCTTTGGGGGTAATAGCGGAGGAGTGGGGTAATTGGACAGGTACAACTGGGGAGAGAAAGGGGGAGAAAAAAACCCCCACTCCATTCTTGTTTTTGTTTGTAGAAAAGGCAAAGCAACTCTTGACAGCAGACGTCTGACGGCCGACACGGAGGGAACATGGAGGGAAGATGGAGGGAAGATGGAGGGAGCATGGAGGGAGGATGGATGGAGGATGGATGGAGGGAAGATGGAGGGAGGATGGATGGAGGGAAGATGGAGGGAGGATGCTGCTGAGGCAGTAAGAGCAACACTGATGCTCCATTTGGTACCACAGAAGAGGACAAGATGTCACAAAGACTGCAAAGAAATACAAGGTACCAATGAAACAAACTTTAGAACACACACACACACACACACACACCCACCCACACAAACACACACACACACGCACCCACACAAACACACACACACAAACACACACAAAAACACACACACACACACACCCACCCACACAAACACACACGCACCCTCACAAACACAAACACGCACACGCACACACACACGCACACGCACACACACACACACACACACACAAAAACACACGCACACATGCACACAAACGCACACACACACAGACACACACAGTCCATGGGTGTACAGAAGAAGTATTGAGTAAGGAGCTGAAACAGCAGAACATGAGTGAAGACAGAAAGCGCTCACAGCCCTCGGCTAAAACCACTAGGCTGTCTTGTTGTAGTGTGGGACTACTGGGTTCAGCACCACAACACACACCGCGTGTGCAGACAGGCTGGAGGAGGGGGCGGAGGATGGACGAGGGTGTGCACACCTATGATGGCGACCTTTTCACTGGGGGAAATCACAAGGGAGGTTGAAAAGTAAGAGAAAACAGAAATAAAGCCCCGCCGGCCCCTGCGGCGCTGCTGAGGCGGTGGTGCTGAGGCGGCGCTGCTGAGGCGGCGCTGCTGAAGCGGTGGTGCTGAGGCGGCGCTGCTGAGGCGGCGCTGCTGAGGCGGCGGAGGCCAGGATGGATCGACCCATCACACGCAGGTCATCTGTACGGCGCTCAATAATTAAAGGACATTCGGGAGACATGATTGGGAAAGTTAGCCATTAAACAAAACCTCAGCCGGATCTTTTTTCACGGTAATGAGCCATGTGACAGGCGTGCCGCCGCCTGGCTCTTCATCACCCCCTTTCCTGCAGCCCCCACGCCTGGCTCTTCATCACCCCCTTTCCTGCAGCCCCCACGCCTGGCTCTTCATCACCCCCTTTCCATCAGCCCCCACGCCTGGCTCTTCATCACCCCCTTTCCTGCAGCCCCCACGCCTGGCTCTTCATCACCCCCTTTCCTGCAGCCCCCACGCCTGGCTTCAAGCTGCTTTATAAAGGTTTTACCATGTGCAGTCTGAACCTGCACGTGTGTCTGTGTGTGTGTCTGTGTGTGTATGAGTGTGTCTGTGTGTGTATGAGTGTGTGTGTGTGTGTGTTCAGGACATGTAATTCTGGACTCTCGCCCCTCCAGCTTTGTTCTTAGTGCAGCGACTCATCTCGGAGATGCTGGGCTGAGTGGGATGCTCCTACATGAGGAGAGGACTGTCTGTGGAGAGTCATTAAGCCAGGTCCTGAGGAGGGACGGGATCTGGTCCTCCAAGATTCAATCAGACGCTCCAGAACATTATCAGCTGAAATGTCGCCAAGCCGCTCGGACATGATGACGCAATCTCCAAAACCTGGCGGCTTTACACACAGTTAAGGTGATTAGATGCATCATCCATCCATCACCCAAACCACTGTACTGAACTGTACTGCCCACAACCTTAACACACTGCAGAGGGTGGTGGGGACGGCCCAGGACATCAGCGCCTGGCATGGGAACTGTACTGCCCATAACCCCAACACACTGCAGAGGGTGGTGGGGACGGCCCAGGACATCAGCGCCTGGCATGGGAACTGCACTGCCCACAACCCCAACACACTGCACAGGGTGGTGGGGACGGCCCAGGACATCAGCGCCTGGCATGGGAACTGTACTGCCCACAACCTTAACACACTGCAGAGGCTGGTGGGGACGGCCCAGGACATCAGCGCCTGGCATGGGAACTGTACTGCCCATAACCCAAACACACTGCAGAGGCTGGTGGGGACGGCCCAGGACATCAGCGCCTGGCATGGGAACTGTACTGTGCACAACCCCAACACACTGCAGAGGCTGGTGGGGACGGCCCAAGACATCAGCGCCTGGCATGGGAACTGTACTGCCCATAACCCCAACACACTGCAGAGGGTGGTGGGGACGGCCCAGGACATCAGCGCCTGGCATGGGAACTGTACTGCCCACAACCTTAACACACTGCAGAGGGTGGTGGGGACGGCCCAGGACATCAGCGCCTGGCATGGGAACTGTACTGCCCATAACCCCAACACACTGCAGAGGGTGGTGGGGACGGCCCAGGACATCAGCGCCTGGCATGGGAACTGTACTGCCCATAACCCCAACACACTGCAGAGGGTGGTGGGGACGGCCCAGGACATCAGCGCCTGGCATGGGAACTGTACTGTGCACAACCCCAACACACTGCAGAGGGTGGTGGGGACGGCCCAGGACATCCGCGCCTGGCATGGGAACTGTACTGCCCACAACCTTAACACACTGCAGAGGGTGGTGGGGACGGCCCAGGACATCAGCGCCTGGCATGGGAACTGTACTGCCCACAACCCCAACACACTGCAGAGGGTGGTGGGGACGGCCCAGGACATCAGCGCCTGGCATGGGAACTGCACTGCCCACAACCCCAACACACTGCAGAGGGTGGTGGGGACGGCCCAGGACATCAGCGCCTGGCATGGGAACTGTACTGCCCATAACCCCAACACACTGCAGAGGGTGGTGGGGACGGCCCAGGACATCAGCGCCTGGCATGGGAACTGTACTGTGCGCAACCCCAACACACTGCAGAGGGTGGTGGGGACGGCCCAGGACATCAGCGCCTGGCATGGGAACTGTACTGCCCATAACCCCAACACACTGCAGAGGGTGGTGGGGACGGCCCAGGACATCAGCGCCTGGCATGGGAACTGTACTGTGCACAACCCCAACACACTGCAGAGGTTGGTGGGGACGGCCCAGGACATCAGCGCCTGGCATGGGAACTGTACTGCCTATAACCCCAACACACTGCAGAGGGTGGTGGGGACGGCCCAGGACATCAGCGCCTGGCATGGGAACTGTACTGCCTATAACCCCAACACACTGCAGAGGGTGGTGGGGACGGCCCAGGACATCAGCACCTGGCATGGGAACTGTACTGCCCACAACCCCAACACACTGCAGAGGCTGGTGGGGACGGCCCAGGACATCAGCGCCTGGCATGGGAACTGTACTGCCCATAACCCCAACACACTGCAGAGGGTGGTGGGGACGGCCCAGGACATCAGCGCCTGGCATGGGAACTGTACTGTGCACAACCCCAACACACTGCAGAGGGTGGTGGGGACGGCCCAGGACATCAGCGCCTGGCATGGGAACTGTACTGCCCACAACCTTAACACACTGCAGAGGGTGGTGGGGACGGCCCAGGACATCAGCGCCTGGCATGGGAACTGTACTGCCCATAACCCCAACACACTGCAGAGGGTGGTGGGGACGGCCCAGGACATCAGCGCCTGGCATGGGAACTGCACTGCCCACAACCCCAACACACTGCAGAGGGTGGTGGGGACGGCCCAGGACATCAGCGCCTGGCATGGGAACTGTACTGCCCACAACCTTAACACACTGCAGAGGCTGGTGGGGACGGCCCAGGACATCAGCGCCTGGCATGGGAACTGTACTGTGCACAACCCCAACACACTGCAGAGGTTGGTGGGGACGGCCCAGGACATCAGCGCCTGGCATGGGAACTGTACTGCCTATAACCCCAACACACTGCAGAGGGTGGTGGGGACGGCCCAGGACATCAGCACCTGGCATGGGAACTGTACTGCCCATAACCCCAACACACTGCAGAGGTTGGTGGGGACGGCCCAGGACATCAGTGGATGCCAGCTTCCCTCCATCCAGGACATATACAATGGACACTGTGAGAGCATCAGTGGCTCTTGGATGCAGGTTCTACATTGCAGCACCAGTTCATTCAGGTGGCTGCTGAGTCCTGGCCACCATACCGTCTGCTTGGCTCGTTCTCCACACTTCATCACTCTCAGGTGTCCCTCATGTAGTTTCTCCAGCACATCATCTCTCATGGTTGATGGAATGACCAGCCTTGTTCCCAGTAGCAGTCCATCATGTACGGTCAGCACTGCTCGCTCAGTCCAATAGTATGTCAACACTCCCTGTAGTCTGCTTTTGTCTGGCCAGCCTTCTCTGCAGTACTCCATCGGTGTGGAGCACATGCCGTCAGTTTTCAACTGCTCATGACGGTTACTCAGATAATCTCCACTGACAGGTAAGTTGTTGATGACAGAGTCAATATAAATGTTACTGTCCTCTAGTAGGCTTGCATCTGCTTGTTCTCTTGTAGCGTCCAGAGGAGCACGAGATAGGGTGTCGGCTGTCTATAGATTTTTGCCAAGGACATGCGTGACTGTGTAGTTACACCTCACGAGCCTCATCCAAAATCTTTGAATTCTTGGTGGAAGCTCATCTAATGCTTTCTTTCCCACTAGACTCGCCAACAGCTTATGATGAGTTTCCAACTCGACGGGTCTGTCGAGGATGAAACTGCTGAACCTCTCGCATGCCCATGTTGATGCCAGTGCCTCTTTCTGCACCTGAGCATACCGCTGCTCAGTTGGCATCAATGATCGTGATGCATATGCCACAGGTGACCATACGGTGTCACTCTTCTGCAACAGGACTCTTCCCAGTCCAAAAGAAGATGCATCAGCAGAGATGTTCAGTTCCGTGTTTGGGTTGTACAGTGTGAGCACTGATGTGGATGAAAACTCTTTCTTCAAACGATCAAAGGCTGACTGCTGCTCTGTCCCCCAGTACCAATGGCTCTTTTTTTAGAGCTGGTCCCGCAGCACTTTGTCTTTCTCTGGTAGGTTGGGTATAACTCTTCCTAGCTCATTAACCATGCCCGAAAAACTTCTTAATTCACTGACATTTCTTGGCTCATCCATCTCCTGTACTGCTCTCGTCTTCCCTGGATCTGGCTTCACACCATCTGATGAGATCAGATGACCCAGGAATCTGACTGTGTTGGCGTGTGAACTCACATTTTTCCGTGTCGAGTGTGATGCTGGCCTTCTGTGCTTTCTCCAGCACTGCATGCAGCTGCGTGTCATGCTCCTCCTGTGTCTTCCCCCAAACAAGGGTGTCATCCATATGACACAGCACACCCTTCAGGCCACTGGTTACTTCGGTCTCCATCATCTTTTGGAGATGCTCAGGGGCTGATGCTATGCCAAAGGGTAAGCACCCAAAGGAGTAATGAATGTGGTGTACTTTGCAGACTTTTTCGTTAATGGTATCTGCCAAAAGCCCGTGTTAGCGTCTAATTTGCTGAATACGGTGGCGCCAGCTAGCATACCTAGAGTGTGCTCGACAGAAGGAAAGATATATTTTTCCCTGCGTACTGCTTCATTCATCTTTGTGAAGTCCACACAAATGCAAACTGCGTCTGATTTCTTTGGAACCACCACCATCCCGGAACACCAATCAGCTGGCTCTTCAATCTTGCTGATGACCCCCATCTTCTCCATGTGGTCCATCTTCTCCTTTACTTTACCCATAAGTGCTAGAAGGACTCTGTGTGGTGACTGGAGAGAGAAGGGCACCGCGTCTGGCTTCAGCTTAATTGTATAAGGTCTCTGAACAAGACCTAGGCCACTACACAGCTTTGGGTATGTCTGTTTCACTGTCTCCATGGTGATGTTGTCTAACTTGGACACTAGCTGGAGTTTTGTTATTGCAGGCCTACCTAACAGTGCAGTGTGTAGGTTTTTCATGGCATAAATGTCCTCTGTGGCAGTCTTTTTGCCTCTGCACAGTGTTTCTTTGGCTACACCCAGCTAGGAGAGCACAGTGCCTCCTGGCCCCAGTAATGGCTTCGTCACCTCTGCCAGGCTCTTCATGTCTTGTCCTGCTGTGATGTCATAGTATACCTCAGCTGGAAGGACAGTGACATCAGCACCAGTGTCTATTTTAAAGCGTACTTTTTACTGTCTCACCTGAAGCTGCACTGACCACGGGTCTTCTCCAGCGTCTGTTCCTAAGAAAAAACTAGCTTCATCTTCACAGATTTGGCATTGGCTCTGCATACTTTGCCATAATGTCCTTTTCCCCCACAAGTTTGGCATGCAGCATCTTTCACACGGCATTCCCATTTTGGATGTGAGGGCATTTTTCCACATCTTCCACAAGCTTTTAGTTCAGGCCGTGTGCTGAATTTTCTCTTGTGCCGACTCTGTGATGGTGACTGCCGCTTTTTTTCTGTGGAGAATTTGGGCTTTCTGTAACTCTTGAATGAACAGTGTCAACATCTGAGCATTTAGTTGCACTGCTGCTTTCTCCCCTCAGGTCAGACTGCTGTTTTTTAACTCCCTCGGATTGCCTCACCCTCATAATGGCACTCTCAAGCATTAGGTCTCTGTCTAGCTGCAGTTTTTCAGATAACGTGGTATTTTTCAGGCCTACAACTAGCCTGTCACGGATCAGTTCGTCATGTTACTGCCCATAGTTGCAATATTGGGCTAATCCTACAGTGCCTTGATAAAGGACTCTACCGGTTCACGTGGCTGGTGCAGTCGCTGGTTAAACTCCCCTCGCTCGTAAACTACATTCTTTTTAGGCTCGAACCACGTATCAAAGCCCGCCTTAACGGATGTGTACTGCTTTCTCATTTCTCCAGTTAAAGTTAGTCCTCTAAGCACATCTTCAGCTTCATTTCCCATGCAATCCACTACTACTACTACTACTACCACCACTATTATTACTACTACTACTACTGCTACTAGTAGTACTTTCAGCTGATCCGTTAGGGGGCGCCACAGTGGATCATCCGTTTCCATCTCTTCCTGTCCTCTGCATCTTCCTCTGTCACACCAGCCACCTGCATGTCCTCCCTCACCACCTCCATAAACCTCCTCTTTGGCCTTCCTCTTCTCCTCTTCCCTGGCAGCTCCATATTCAGCATCCTTCTCCCAGTATACCCAGCATCTCTCCTCCACACATGTCCACACCACCTCAGTCTGGCCTCTCTTGCTTTGTATTTCCCATGCAACAAATCGACGTACTCACCTGGTTTTCGTCCGACGTTGCGTTAAAGTTGCTTGCGAGCCGAATGCGCTTGACTCTCTGGATCCGCCGCTCCCATTCTTGTGGTTTAGTGACGTCAAAGGGCTCTGGAGGTTGGATCGTGAACGTAGCCGTCGGAGTTGCGCCACGTGGTGCTTCCACTGCTCCTCTTCCATCCCTCGCAAACAAACGACTTGAAGAATTCAGCTCCTGGGTCTACAGGTTGACCACTTCTGTCTCCATGTCGCCTTACGCTATGCTTGGCATACGGTTCACCAGCACCGCAACTCGGACATACCATCATAACAACACACCAGCGTATCTCTTCCTCTCCCCCTGCATTTCCTACTTCCGTTCTCTTGAACTCCGACCCCTGACGTCAAAGCCGCATTACAATAATTAACCCATTTAATAATTATATTTAGGGCGGCACGGTGACGCAGTGGTTAGCGCAATCGCCTCACAGCAAGAAGGTTCTCGATTCGAGCCCCGGGGTAGTCCAACCTTGGGGGGGTGGTCCCGAGTCGTCCTCTGTGTGGAGTTTGAATGTTCTCCCTGTGTCTGCGTGGGTTTCCTCCTGGGGCTCCGGTTTCCTCCCACAGTCCAAAAACATGTAGGTCAGGTGACTCAAAGACATGTAGGTCAGGTGACTCAAAGACATGTAGGTCAGGTGACTCAAGGACATGTAGGTCAGGTGACTCAAAGACATGTAGGACAGGTGAATCAAAGACATGTAGGTCAGGTGACTCAAAGACATGTAGGTCAGGTGACTCAAAGACATGTAGGTCAGGTGACTCAAAGACATGTAGGTCAGGTGACTCAAGGACATGTAGGTCAGGTGACTCAAGGACATGTAGGTCAGGTGACTCAAAGACATGTAGGTCAGGTGAATCAAAGACATGTAGGTCAGGTGACTCAAAGACATGTAGGTCAGGTGACTCAAAGACATGTAGGTCAGGTGACTCAAAGACATGTAGGTCAGGTGACTCAAAGACATGTAGGACAGGTGACTCACCGTACTACATTGTCCCTAGGTGTGAATGTGTGTGTGTATGTGTGTGTGTGTGTGATGGCCTGGTGACCTGTCCCGGGTGTCTCCCCGCCTGCTGCCCAATGACTGCTGGGATAGGCTCCAGCATCTCACGACCCTGAGAGCAGGATAAGTGGTTTGGATAATGGATGGCTGGATGGATGGATGGATAATGGATGGATGGATAATGGATGAATGGATGGATGGATGGATGGCTGGATGGATGGATGGATAATGGATGGCTGGATGGATGGATGGATGGATGGATGGATGGATGGATAATGGATGGATGGATGGATGGATGGATGGATAATGGATGGATGGATAATGGATGGATGGATGGATGGATGGATGGATGGATGGATGGATGGATAATGGATGGATGGATGGATAATGGATGGATGGATGGATGGATGGATGGATGGATAATGGATGGATGGATGGATGGATGGATGTAACCACATGTCAGGGTGAATATGTATGTACTGTCTATGTAAGAATCTATAAATATCAAATTCAATTCAGTATCACAGTTTTACCTCCACTGGCTGAAAGGAGCAGGGCTACTTGTCCGCCTGCGTGCCTACCTGTGTGTGTGTGTGTGTGTGTGTGTGTGTGTGTGTGTGTGTGTGTGTGTGTGTGTGTGTGTGTGTGTGTGTGTGTCCGTGGCTAATCTTGCAAGCTACTGGACCTATCGGTCTGCCATTTTTTGTGCCGTTATGACCGTAGGATGAGGAACATGTCCTGGTTGCGGTGATTCAAAACCTTGTGCCAGACAGCTGACATGAGCCAGATCTTCCACCAGCGTCCGGGGTCCTGCCGTTAGTTTCAACCACGCCCACAAAACACACTGAACCTCAACTGACTGAAACTCCACCCGTAGGGAAATCCACCCAACCGGTAACATTTCCAACACACACCGCACGCACATGTGTACACATGTACGTGTTTGTGTGTCTGCGTGTGTGCAGTCAGAGAGAGAAAGGGATCTCATCATGAATCTCATCATCATCAAGAACCAGGGAAGTGGCCATCGGGCCAACAGGGCCCCTGTGGGTCCAAAGTCTCTTCCACAAACAACAGAAGCTGTAAAAACATGTCTCCGGCCAAGCTGGGCCCCGCGCTGCCAAACCCAACAAACCGGCTCAACGGTGCTGAGCGGACGGGTGGAACATCGTGAACCTACGAGGCCAGAGACCGGGGTCTGTTTCCCCACAGGGCGCAGATGGGAGGCAGAGGAGGGAGCCGGGCCTGCACAGACGGCAGTACCGAGGGCGATAACACAACGCAAGAGTCACCGCTTGTGCTGTAAACACACAAGAAGACACATTCACACATAACAGGAAAGGAAAAACTAGTGAAGACAGTCTTCCTCATCTTCCTCTTTATCAGTAGATTATACCATCTTCCTCTTTATCAGTAGACTATACCATTTTATCAGTAGATTATACCAGTTTATCAGTAGATTATACCATTTTATCAGTAGATTACACCAGTTTATCAGTAGATTATACCGGTTTATCAGATTATACCAGTTTATCAGTAGATTATACCATTTTATCAGTAGATTATACCGGTTTATCAGATTATACCATTTTAACAGTAGATTATACCGGTTTATCAGATTATACCATTTTATCAATAGATTATACCATTTTATCAGTAGATTATACCATTTTATCAGTAGATTATACCATTTTATCAGTAGATTATACCATTTTATCAGTAGATTATACCATCTTCCTCTTTATCAGTAGATTATACCATTTTAACAGTAGATTATACCATTTTATCAGTAGATTACACCAGTTTATCAGTAGATTATACCAGTTTATCAGTAGATTATACCGGTTTATCAGTAGATTATACCATTTTAACAGTAGATTATACCATTTTATCAGTAGATTATACCAGTTTATCAGTAGATTATACCATTTTATCAATAGATTACACCAGTTTATCAATAGATTATACCATTTTAACAGTAGATTATACCATTTTATCAGTAGATTATACCAGTTTATCAGTAGATTATACCAGTTTATCAATAGATTATACCATTTTATCAGTAGATTATACCAGTTTATCAGTAGATTATACAAGTTTATCAATAGATTATACCATTTTATCAGTAGATTATACCAGTTTATCAGTAGATTATACCATTTTATCAGTAGATTATACCAGTTTATCAGTAGATTATACCATTTTATCAGTAGAGTATACCAGTTTATCAGTAGATTATACCATTTTATCAGTAGATTATACCAGTTTATCAACAGATTATACCAGTTTATCAGTAGATTAAACCATTTTATCAGCAGATTATACCATTTTATCAATAGATTATACCATTTTATCAGCAGATTATACCATTTTATCAATAGATTATACCATTTTATCAGTAGATTATACCATTTTATCAGTAGATTATACCAGTTTATCAGTAGATTATACCAGTTTATCAGTAGATTAAACCATTTTATCAGCAGATTATACCATTTTATCAATAGATTATACCATTTTATCAGCAGATTATACCATTTTATCAATAGATTATACCATTTTATCAATAGATTATACCATTTTATCAGTAGATTATACCAGTTTATCAGTAGATTATACCAGTTTATCAGTAGATTATACCATGTTATCAATAGATTATACCATTTTATCAATAGATTATACCAGTTTAACAGTAGATTATACCAGTTTATCAATAGATTATACCAGTTTATCAGTAGATTATACCAGTTTATCAATAGGTTATACCATTTTATCAGTAGATTATACCATTTTATCAATAGGTTATACCATTTTATCAATAGATTATACCATTTTATCAGTAGATTATACCATTTTATCAATAGGTTATACCATTTTATCAATAGATTATACCAGTTTAACAATAGATTATACCAGTTTATCAGTAGATTATACCAGTTTAACACATCGGTGTGGATGTGCTGGTCAGCATCACTGAGTGCCCCTAATATGAGATGTCAAATACATAATTCATGGGAATGTACAATGTGCTTTTGGTGGGTTATACTTCCAAGCCCCCCCCCCCCCCAATGTTACTTGGCCAACTACCCCACTCTTCCAAGCCATCCTGGTCTCTGCTCCGCCCCCTCTGCTGATCCGGGGAGGGCTGCAGACTACCACATGTCTCCTCCCATACATGTGGAGTCACCAGCCGCTTCTTTTCACCTGACAGTGAGGAGTTTCACCAGGGGGATGCAGCGCGTGGGAGGATCACGCAGTTCCCCCTCCCCCCGAACAGGCGCCTCGACTGACCAGAGGAGGCGCTAGTGCAGGGACCAGGACACATACCCACATCCGGCTTCCGAACCGGAGACACGGTCAATTGTGTCTGTACCAAGCCAGAGGTAACACAGGGATTCGAACCGGCGACCCCTGTGTTGGTAGGCAACATAACAGACTGCTATGCTACCCAGACACCTCTCAGATTAACTCCTGGATATAATACGAACATGTGCCATTCACATATCCCCCACTTATGTTCGAGGACTTTATCATGAATAAGCATCATCGATTAGAGATGGTGGTGATGATGAAGCAGACGTCTTCTTGCGATGGCTGACGTCAAGTCTTTTTGTAGTGCAAAACTGCCCCCCCCCACCTTTTTCACCCTCTTTGGCTCATGGTGCTATGTGATATATCCCAACAGGGGAGCTGTGGTATTTAAAGTCTGTCCATATTACAGACACACACACATCAGATCCAGAAGAGTGAGGAGGTGTGTGCCCTAACTGTATATTTAAAAACAATATGAGAGTTATGGGGCAGTGACTCCCGGCACGAGCTGATGGACTAAAGCTCGGGCAACACCAGATCTACAAATCTGACCGATTCTGGATACCCAAACTCTATAATGCTGCTCCAGTCCTCGCAGTCCCCCTCCAAAGTGACAGGACCCATGGGAACGGTGCAAATATAGAGGCAGGAGGCAAGAAAAGCCCCACCATCGAAAGGGCATGTGTGGGAGGATGACAGGTCCTGCACCATCAACAACACTCAACCCTGTACCGAAGCTGCTTCTGGCCTGTCTCCCAGCAGCCTGTCGCCGTCCCCACCGCCTCACCAGCGGTGCAGCACAGTTTCAGTTTAGGCAAAACAACAGAGATAGAGCAGCTTTCTGACTGCCAAGATGTCTCTCAAACCCTGACCTTCATTACATTAACACAAACCCTCAACACCTTCAACACAAAGGTGCACACTTCGATCTGCTCCAGAATCAGCCACACTTTATTTGTTGTTTCATTTCATGCACTTGTGCACATGAAATGAAACGAAACATGGTTTCCCCAGCCCACGGCAATGCAACACAAAGACAAAAACACATGCAAAACTACAACAACACACATATACAAATTTACACACATATATACAAATTTACACACACATATACAAACTAACACACATGTACAAACTAACACACATATACAAACTAACACATATATACAAACTAACACACATATACAAACTAACACACATACATACAAACTAACACACATATACAAACTAACACACGTATACAAACTAAACAAAAAAAAATCACTGTCCAGGAGAACGAAGGCCAGCCTGGATGACTGTCAGAACTGCCGGTCTGCATGGGCTAGCAGTTAGCTTAGCCTGCCCCGCTTCCGCGTCCTGTCAGACCGACCTCGGTGTCACCCCCTTGGGTGCAGCTCCAGGCAGGACCTTGGTCCCTGGGCTCACAGGACACAGCAGACCAAGCTCTCCCAGCCATCAAACGAAGACACACTGAGACACAGACGTGGACGAAGACCCTGCATGGCCGGTACTGGGTGAGGCCGCCGCAAACGTGAACTCATGCCGCCGTCTTCCCACACGGGGGACATATTCAACAGACGTTCGGCATACATATTCGACACATTCATTTGTGTTGTGCTGCTGTGGGCTGGGGGGGGGTGTGTTGTTGTCTTTGTGTTGTGCTGCTGGGGGAACGGCACTTCCTTTCATTTCAGGGACACAAGTGATGAAGTGAAAGGACAAAGGGAGCGCTGCTGACGATGTGAAGGTGTTCCTCAGCAGCGCTTCATGTCCAGAGGTCAGGAGAACACCACCACCCCGGCTTGTGGAGGAGTTGTGCGCTTACTAGTCATCCTTTCCTCTGCCTGACCAGTAAGAGGTGCACCAGCAGGAAGTGACTCGGCAGTTCTTAGTGAACACACACATTCAAAAACAAACAAACAAAACAATCACACATGTACACGCGCACAAACAAACACAAACAAACCCACTCAGATGTGTGCAGCAGGGCCCTCTCATCTCCCTCTCTGGTACAGCCTTGCTCCACACAGAGTTAATGAGATTACATGACACGGCACGGTGGCCCAGTGGCCAGCGCTGTCCTCTCACAGCAACAAGGTCCTGGGTTCAAACCCCGGGGTTGTCCGCCCTTGGGGTCATCCCAGGTCGTCCTCTGTGTGGAGTTTACATGTTCTCCCCGTGTCTGTGGTGGGGTTTCTCCGGGTGCTCCGGTTTCCCCCACCATCAAAAAGACATGCATGTTAGGGTTAGTACTCCTGTCTGTGCCCCTGAGCAAGGCACGGCAAGACGGACTGGAGTTGGTCCCCGGGCGCTGCACGGCGGCTGCCCACTGCTCCCAGCTACACAGCCAGGATGGGTTACATGCGGAGCAGAATTTCCACACGGGGATCAATAAAGTGATTAAATTCCTGTGATGGGCTGGCGGCCTGTCCAGGGTGTCTCCCCGCCTGCCGCCCAGGGACTGCTGGGATAGGCTGCAGCACACCCCCCCCGCCCCCGCCACCCTGAGAGCATACGATGATAATAACAATAATCCATCCATCCATCCTCTGAACCGCCTACCCTAATCTCAGGGTGGTGGGGGGGGGGGTGCAGCAGCCTATCCCAGCAGTCCCTGGGCGGCAGGCGGGGAGACACCCTGGACAGGCCGCCAGCCCATCAATAACGATGCTAACAGTTTTAAAAGCATCAAAAACGTACTTTGACACTCCACCGGGTAAAAGATTTGTGAGTCAATGTGTATGAAACTTGATGATGGAAAAAATCTATATGCACTGATTAACATATGTACAAATGAATCTGGCACTATGTTGAACATGCCGGATAACGACCCACACCGCCACCCTACAGACACACCGTAGGTTACGGCCTCGGACCCGCCATGCTGGGCTGACATCTGCTCAGTCCAGCTGGGAAAGCCTCACAGGCCTTCCTTCGTGTCAGTCATTTTACTCCATAACTGTCCTTTCCATCACGAGAAACAATCCGTCCGTCCGTCCATTTATCAAACGACGCATCTCATCCCACTCCCCGCAGCAGACTAGTCCTCATCTTCCTCGTCTAACGGTCCATACACGTCTAGTGGGAGTCAAACGAGCCGGCCGGGAGGATGCTGCACACGGGGCCAGAGGTGCACAGGCTCATCACGGGGCCAGGAGGATGCTGCACACGGGGCCAGGAGGATGCTGCACACTGGGCCAGGAGGATGCTGCACACGGGGCCAGAGGTGCACAGGCTCATCACTGGGCCGGGAGGATGCTGCACACGGGGCCGGGAGGATGCTGCACACGGGGCCAGAGGTGCACAGGCTCATCACTGGGCCAGGAGGATGCTGCACACGGGGCCGGGAGGATGCTGCACACTGGGCCAGGAGGATGCTGCACACGGGGCCGGGAGGATGCTGCACACGGGGCCGGGAGGATGCTGCACACGGGGCCGGGAGGATGCTGCACACGGGGCCAGAGGTGCACAGGCTCATCACGGGGCCAGGAGGATGCTGCACACGGGGCCAGAGGTGCACAGGCTCATCACTGGGCCAGGAGGATGCTGCACACGGGGCCAGAGGTGCACAGGCTCATCACTGGGCCAGGAGGATGCTGCACACGGGGCCAGGAGGATGCTGCACACGGGGCCAGAGGTGCACAGGCTCATCACGGGGCCAGGAGGATGCTGCACACGGGGCCGGGAGGATGCTGCACACGGGGCCGGGAGGATGCTGCACACGGGGCCGGGAGGTGCACAGGCTCATCACTGGGCCAGGAGGATGCTGCACATGGGGCCGGGAGGATGCTGCACACGGGGCCAGGAGGATGCTGCACACGGGGCCAGAGGTGCACAGGCTCATCACTGGGCCAGGAGGATGCTGCACACGGGGCCAGGAGGATGCTGCACACGGGGCCAGAGGTGCACAGGCTCATCACGGGGCCGGGAGGATGCTGCACACGGGGCCAGGAGGATGCTGCACACGGGGCCAGGAGGATGCTGCACACGGGGCCGGGAGGATGCTGCACACGGGGCCAGGAGGATGCTGCACACGGGGCCAGGAGGATGCTGCACACGGGGCCAGAGGTGCACAGGCTCATCACTGGGCCAGGAGGATGCTGCACACGGGGCCAGGAGGATGCTGCACACGGGGCCAGGAGGATGCTGCACACGGGGCCAGGAGGATGCTGCACACGGGGCCAGAGGTGCACAGGCTCATCACTGGGTCAGGAGGATGCTGCACACGGGGCCAGGAGGATGCTGCACACGGGGCCAGGAGGATGCTGCACACGGGGCCAGAGGTGCACAGGCTCATCACTGGGACCGCACACAGACGTCACCCTCCCTTCCAGGTTTCACCCATAACCCCTCTGGCTTCCCCCACACGTCACCTGGAGGTACCGTGTGATTACATACGCTGACCACGTCACTGCTACGGCCCGATTAAAAGAACCGACGAAAGACTCGGGGTACGGTAGCCTGTCGTCATGGTGACGTCTGAGCTGCTCTGAATGGGTCTTCTTCCATGAAGCCATGAGGAAGCCCGGCACAAGGTTTGTGCGTCATAACACGTGTGTTAGTGAGTTGGCTTTGTGAGTTTCAAAACCAAAGTCAACATTAATATAGATTATTTTTTGTATCTATCATTTAATTATACATCTATCGATCATCTATCTATCCATCTATCACCTATCCATCTATCTATCATCTATTTATCATCTATCCATCTAGCTATCATCTATTTATCCACCTATCCATCTATCTATCATCTAGCTATCATCTATCCATCTATCTATCATCTAGCTATCATCTATTTATCATCTATCCATCGATCTATAATCTACTTATCATCTATCTATCTATCTATCTATCTATCTATCTATCTATCTATCTATCTATCTATCTATCATCTATTTATCATCTATCCATCTATCATCTATCAATCTATCTATCATCTATTTATCCATCTATCCATCTATCTATCAACTATTTATCCATCCATCTATCAACTATTTATCCATCATCTATCAACTATTTATCCATCTATCTATCAACTATTTATCCATCTATCTACCAACTATTTATCCACCTATCCATCTATCTATCAACTATTTATCCACCTATCCGTCTATCTACCAACTATTTATCCATCTATCTACCAACTATTTATCCACCTATCCGTCTATCTACCAACTATTTATCCATCTATCTATCAACTATTTATCCATCTATCCATCTATCTATCAACTATTTATCCATCTATCCATCCATCTATCTATCAACTATTTATCCATCTATCCATCCATCTATCTATCAACTATTTATCCATCTATCCATCCATCTATCAACTATTTATCCATCATCTATCAACTATTTATCCATCTATCTATCAACTATTTATCCATCTATCCATCAACTATTTATCCACCTATCCATCTATCTATCAACTATTTATCCATCTATCCATCTATCTATCAACTATTTATCCACCTATCCATCTATCTATCAACTATTTATCCACCTATCCATCTATCTATCAACTATTTATCCATCTATTCATCTATCTATCAACTATTTATCCACCTATCCATCTATCTATCAACTATTTATCCATCTATTCATCTATCTATCAACTATTTATCCATCTATCATCCATCTATCAACTATCTATCCATCTATCCATCCATCTATCAACTATTTATCCATCATCTATCCACTATTTATCCGCCTATCAACTATTTATCCATCTATCCATGAACTATTTATCCACCTATCTATCAACTATTTATCCATCTATCTATCAACTATTTATCCATCTATCAACTATTTATCCACCTATCCATCTATCTATCAACTATTTATCCACCTATCCATCTATCTATCAACTATTTATCCATCTATCCATCTATCTATCAACTATTTATCCATCTATCCATCCATCTATCTACTATTTATCCATCTATCCATCCATCTATCAACTATTTATCCATCTATCCATCCATCTATCTACTATTTATCCATCTATCCATCCATCTATCAACTACACTCACTGGCCACTTTATTAGGTACACCTTGCTAGTACCGGGTTGGACCCCCTTTTGTCTTCAGAACTGCCTTAATCCTTCGTGGCATAGATTCAACAAGGTACTGGAAACATTCCTCAGAGAGTTTGGTCCATATTGACATGATAGCATCACGCAGTTGCTGCAGATTTGTCGGCTGTACATCCATGATGTGAATCTCCCGGTCCACCACATCCCAAAGGTGCTCTATTGGATTGAGATCTGGTGACTGTGGAGGCCATTTGAGTACAGTGAACTCATTGTCATGTTCAAGAAACCAGTTTGAGATGATTCGAGCTTTATGACATGGCGCGTTATCCTGCTGGAAGTAGCCACCAGAAGATGGGAACACTGTGGTCATAAAGGGATGGACATGGTCAGCAACAATACTCAGGTAGGCTGTGGCGTTGACACGATGCTCAATTGGTACTAAGGGGCCCAAAGTGTGCCAAGAAAATATCCCCCACACCATTACACCACCACCAGCAGCCTGAACCGTTGAACCGTTGATCCAAGGCAGGATGGATCCATGCTTTCATGTTGTTGACGCCAAATTCTGACCCTACCATCCGAATGTCGCAGCAGAAATCGAGACTCATCAGACCAGGCAACGTTTTTCCAATCTTCTATTGTCCAATTTTGGTGAGCCTGTGCGAATTGTAGCCTCAGTTTCCTGTTCTTAGCTGACAGGAGTGGCACCCGGTGTGGTCTTCTGCTGCTGTAGCCCATCTGCCTCAAGGTTCGACGTGTTGTGCGTTCAGAGATGCTCTTCTGCATACCTCGGTTGTAATGAGTGGTTATTTGAGTTACTGTTGCCTTTCTGTCAGCTCGAACCAGTCTGGCCATTCTCCTCTGACCTCTGGCATCAACAAGGCATTTTCGCCCACAGAACTGCCGCTCACTGGATATTTTCTCTTTTTCGGACCATTCTCTGTAAAACCTAGAGATGGTTGTGCGTGAAAATCCCAGTAGATCAGCAGTTTCTGAAATACTCAGACCAGCCCGTCTGGCACCAACAACCATGCCACGTTCAAAGTCACTTAAATCACCTTTCTTCCCCGTTCTGATGCTCGGTTTGAACTGCAGCAGATCGTCTTGACCATGTCTACATGCCTAAATGCATTGAGTTGCTGCCATGTGATTGGCTGATTAGAAATATGCGTTAACGAGCAGTTGGACAGGTGTGCCTAATAAAGTGGCCGGTGAGTGTATTTATCCATCTATCTATCAACTATTTATCCATCTATCCATCTATCAACTATTTATCCACCTATCCATCTATCTATCAACTATTTATCCATCTAGCTATCAGCTATTGTCCTCTGCATCTTCCTCTGTCACACCAGCCACCTGCATGTCTTCCCTCACCACCTCCATAAACCTCCTCTTTGGCCTTCCTCTTCTCCTCTTCCCTGGCAGCTCCATATTCAGCATCCTTCTCCCAATATACCCAGCATCTCTCCTCCACACATGTCCACACCATCTCAGTCTTGAGATATATATATATATATATATATATATATATATATATATATATATATATATATATATATATATATATATATTGACATGGCGCGTTATCCTGCTGGAAGTAGCCATCAGAAGATGGCTACTTCCTGTGCTTCCTGTGCTTTATTGAGGTGGTCAGTTGTTTCTGTTCAGGGTGGTCTTACTATGTTTATGTTGATCTCAGTGATTTGGGTACTTTTTCCTCCCTTCACATGGCCATGTTTTTGCACTGACCTGGTTTTATTACTTTCATGTTTTGTTGGGAAATAAAGTCTTTAATTTGGTTCATTCTGCCTGCGGCTCCCTGTGTCCTTGGCTTGGTCTTTCTCAGTCTGTCTATCCATCCATCCATCCATTGATCTATCATTTATGCATCAATCAATCAATCCATCCATACATTTGTGTAGCTATCTACCTACATATGTATATTATATCTACCTACATATGTACGTATATGTAGTTCAGGTGTTTTGAAAACTTGTCCCATTGACTCCTTCATCTGGAAATGTGGCTCCTCTCCACTCTTACTGCCCTCTCCCTCTTTTCTCCTTTTGCTCTGTTCCACTCATTTCCTCTCATCTCGTCTGCTGTCCACGGGTTAATTGTAATAATCAATAATGTCTCCTTCTTCCCTTTTCGCTCAGATTCTCATCAAGCCCACACTCTCCAATGCAGCACGTGCCACACTGACTGGATCTGACTTGTGTCATGGATTTGTATCATGGATTTGTATCATGGATTTGTATCATGGACTTGGATCATGGACTTGGATCATGGATTTGTATCATGGACTTGGATCATGGACTTGGATCATGGACTTGGACCATTGATTTGTATCATGGACTTGGATCATGGACTTGGATCATGGACTTGGATCATGGACTTGGATCATGGACTTGGACCATGGATTTGTATCATGGACTTGGATCATGGACTTGGATCATGGACTTGGCGTTATGAAAATCGGCACAGAACTACACCATATTTGGAAAGCACAGCTCCAAACACGTCGTTCGGGAAGATTCTCTTCAACACCATGTGGTCTCCGTCAACAGACGCAGTGGAGTAAAAGAGACCAAATGTCATTAGAAACACCACGTGAGCAGCACCCGTCCTGTTATCCCCTTAAGAGACGCAGTAAGTGGCTGCCGGATGAAGCCTCGCGGCTCGAGGCCCGCGCTCTAGTTGTCATTCATGGAAACCATCCTACGAGACCGGGTCTGGTGTGCGCTTGTGTGGGGATGTGTGTTTATGAGCGTGTGTCCAGATTGACTTCATTTGGCTAACACAGCAAACCCCGACCACGTCGCACCAAAATAAAACCAGACGGCTGTGCAGGAAGTATGCAGCCTCAGATTTCGGTGTCCTGTAACGTTTCCTCAGAATCATCCATCATGCCGGGCTGCGTTGAGGTGTGCGCACTGGTATTTGACTTGGCAGGGCGTTGAGAGGGACGAGCGGCTTAGTTTTCTTATGTGCACACATGCAGGCAGGCTATTACGTCACATTGCTATAAATGGACGGATGTTTAGCCAGGCAGCATTTAGCAACAAGCTGCTGTGATCATACGTCTCCGTTTTCTTATAGATGTTATTCAGTCAAATAGTCAAAAAACAACCAAACAAATAAAAATGAGCATCTTTTACTTTGAAAATGTCCATTTCTTTCACAGCTAAACAGACCAAAATGAGACACGCCTGGTTCTTTCCCCCACCGTTCTATCATGTAGGACCAGAGCTAAATAGACTGCATCTTTCACTAAATGTCCACAAGAAACCACAAGCTCCAGTAAGTTGAAAATTAAAGTTTTAGTTTCAGTCTGCAAATGTAGATTAGTTGTTGGGCTGAGATGGACTGCCACCAGGGGTGTAAGAAAAAATCAATACACTCGAGTACCATGATATTATCTTTTGTGATACTGTATTGATTCTCAAAACCACTATATCCATTTCAATTGTTTACATGTAAAGGTTGGTGACTACCATGTGTTGTGGGTAACCCCACGACCGCTAGATAACAGTGTTGTAACTATCCATCTGACTCTTCCACTCCAACACAACAACGTAAACTGAGACAGGAAGTAGCATAAGCACAAAGAACACGGGCCTATGAAATCACAATATATCACCTTTCTTACAGTATCACAATATATCACCTTCCTTACAGCATCACAATATATCACCTTCCTTGCAATATCACAATATATCACCTTTCTCACAGTATCACAATATATCACCTTCCTTGCAATATCACAATATATCACCTTTCTCACAGTATCACAATATATCACCTTTCTCACAGTATCACAATATATCACCTTTCTTACAGTATCACAATATATCACCTTTCTTACAGTACCACAATATATCACCTTTCTTACAGTATCACAATATATCACCTTTCTCACAGTACCACAATATATCACCTTTCTTACAGTATCACAATATATCAGCTTTCTCACAATATATCACCATATATTGAATCGTAATCCTGTATCGCAATATGTATCATATAACCAGATTCTGTATCATGATATGCATCATATCAACAGATTCTGTACCGTGATACGTATCGACAGATTCTGTACCGTGATACGTATCAACAGATTCTGTACCGTGATACGTATCGACAGATTCTGTACCGTGATACATAGACAGATTCTGTACCGTGATACGTATCGACAGATTCTGTACCGTGATACGTATCAACAGATTCTGTACAGTGATACGTATCGACAGATTCTGTACCGTGATACGTATCGACAGATTCTGTACCGTGATACATAGACAGATTCTGTACCGTGATACGTATCGACAGATTCTGTACCGTGATACGTATCAACAGATTCTGTACAGTGATACGTATCGACAGATTCTGTACCGTGATACGTATCGACAGATTCTGTACCGTGATACGTATCGACAGATTCTGTACCGTGATACGTATCAACAGATTCTGTACCGTGATACATAGACAGATTCTGTACCGTGATACGTATCGACAGATTCTGTACCGTGATACGTATCAACAGATTCTGTACAGTGATACGTATCAACAGATTCTGTACCGTGATACGTATCAACAGATTCTGTACCATGATACGTATCGACAGATTCTGTACCGTGATACGTATCGACAGATTCTGTACCGTGATACATAGACAGATTCTGTACCGTGATACGTATCAACAGATTCTGTACCGTGATACATAGACAGATTCTGTACCGTGATACGTATCGACAGATTCTGTACCGTGATACGTATCGACAGATTCTGTACCGTGATACGTATCGACAGATTCTGTACCGTGATACATAGACAGATTCTGTACCGTGATACATAGACAGATTCTGTACCGTGATACGTATCGACAGATTCTGTACCGTGATACGTATCAACAGATTCTGTACCGTGATACGTATCGACAGATTCTGTACCGTGATACGTATCGACAGATTCTGTACCGTGATACGTATCAACAGATTCTGTACCGTGATACGTATCGACAGATTCTGTACCGTGATACGTATCGACAGATTCTGTACCATGATACATATCGACAGATTCTGTACCGTGATACATAGACAGATTCTGTACCGTGATACGTATCGACAGATTCTGTACCGTGATACATAGACAGATTCTGTACCGTGATACGTATCGACAGATTCTGTACCGTGATACATAGACAGATTCTGTACCGTGATACGTATTGACAGATTCTGTACCGTGATACGTATCAACAGATTCTGTACCGTGATACGTATCGACAGATTCTGTACCATGATACATATCGACAGATTCTGTACCGTGATACATAGACAGATTCTGTACCGTGATACGTATCGACAGATTCTGTACCGTGATACGTATCGACAGATTCTGTACCGTGATACATAGACAGATTCTGTACCGTGATACGTATCGACAGATTCTGTACCATGATACATATCGACAGATTCTGTACCGTGATACATAGACAGATTCTGTACCGTGATACGTATCGACAGATTCTGTACCGTGATACGTATCAACAGATTCTGTACCGTGATACGTATCGACAGATTCTGTACCGTGATACGTATCGACAGATTCTGTACCGTGATACGTATCAACAGATTCTGTACCGTGATACGTATCGACAGATTCTGTACCGTGATACGTATCGACAGATTCTGTACCATGATACATATCGACAGATTCTGTACCGTGATACATAGACAGATTCTGTACCGTGATACGTATCAACAGATTCTGTACCGTGATACGTATCGACAGATTCTGTACCGTGATACGTATCGACAGATTCTGCACCATGATACATATCGACAGATTCTGTACCGTGATACATAGACAGATTCTGTACCGTGATACGTATCGACAGATTCTGTACCGTGATACGTATCAACAGATTCTGTACCGTGATACGTATCGACAGATTCTGTACCGTGATACGTATCGACAGATTCTGTACCGTGATACGTATCAACAGATTCTGTACCGTGATACGTATCGACAGATTCTGTACCGTGATACGTATCGACAGATTCTGTACCGTGATACATAGACAGATTCTGTACCGTGATACGTATCGACAGATTCTGCACCATGATACATATCGACAGATTCTGTACCGTGATACATAGACAGATTCTGTACCGTGATACGTATCGACAGATTCTGTACCGTGATACGTATCAACAGATTCTGTACCGTGATACGTATCGACAGATTCTGTACCGTGATACGTATCGACAGATTCTGTACCGTGATACGTATCAACAGATTCTGTACCGTGATACGTATCGACAGATTCTGTACCGTGATACGTATCGACAGATTCTGTACCATGATACATATCGACAGATTCTGTACTGTGATACATAGACAGATTCTGTACCGTGATACGTATCGACAGATTCTGTACCGTGATACGTATCAACAGATTCTGTACCGTGATACGTATCGACAGATTCTGTACCGTGATACGTATCAACAGATTCTGTACCGTGATACGTATCGACAGATTCTGTACCGTGATACGTATCGTATCACCAGATTCTCCCCAATCACAGCCCTACCTACTACGGAACAACAATGATTTAAACCTGGGTGATGGGACCTTATGGGAGTCGCCAGATGTTTCGAGAGGGCTGAAAATTGATTTTAAGAGAGCGTAAAAACACATTTCTGCTGTGCAATTTGAGTTTGTGGTGAATCCCTATTTCTCTTTTAGCAAAGGACACCGCTGGCAGCTTCTACAGGCCGAAAATCATTTGAGTGAAATATCTTCAGGTATCGCCAAAACAAAAGTCATGATTCAGTGTCAAAGGATGCCGTCCTTCTGGCTTTCACTTGTAACAAGGGGTTGCGAGTAAGCACTGTTTCATTTTGTAGGCGATATCCCCAAAATGTCTCCTGTATTCATCAAAACATGCAGTGTCCACATGGGTTGTTTTGCCATCCTGTCTCCAGCTCCTCCTGGGGGGTCTCAAGGCATTCCCAGGCCAGACTGGACATGTAGTCCCTCAAGCTAGTTCTGGGTCTACCCCGGGGTCTCCTCCCAGTTGGATGTGCCTGGAAAACCTCCAAAGGAAGGCGCCCAGGAGGCATCCTAATCAGATGTCCGAACCACCTCAACTGGCTCCTTTCGACGCGAAGGAGCAGCGGCTCTACTCCGAGCTCCCTCCGGATGTCCGAGCTCCACTGATACATGTTTGATACCTCATGTATGGTAATGGCCTCTAACTGATTGGGATATGTAGCCACTGGATCTCAGCTACTTCTGTAATCATGTTAAGGATGTCGAGTATCGCTGTGCAATATTACTGAGATTAACTTGGAGTTTATGTGCCATCATTAAAAACAGGGGTGGAGTATATTTTGTATGTCCGTTTTTGACCGGCCGACGTTGCCACGTCACCCTCAGGTCACCGGCATCTGCTTCCAAGCAAAGGAGACAGAAAATGCTTTGTGCTGCTGTTTAACTACATTACTTCACCTCGCTATCTCCTCTCTGAACTGCCCCTTGGGTGTGAAGAAAGTGTGTGTGTGTGTGTGTTTGTTTGCACACAAGCCCAAGCAAGGATAATCAGAGCTGAATGAGCTGCTGATTGCCTCAGATTGTATGTGCTGCACTGGTAAAGTGGACATCAATGATGCAGTAGTCACACACCCACCAACATGCACACACACACACACACACACACACACACACACACACACACACACACACACACACACACACACACACACAGTACGTGCACACCCGTGCACACACCAGACCTCTGGGTTTTATCTTCAGAGCCCCTGAGGTGAAATGGGAAGCCCTTACATTATTGATGATGCTTGTTCTGCAAAGCAGTGGCCTATTGGCGATGCAAGAGTGAGCAGTCACATGGAAACACTTCTACATGAACTAAACTGCTGTAATCAGGCTAACTGATCCTAAAAGGGATTATTAGCGTCACGGTTAGCATAGCTAGCTAACTTGTATTCACTTGGTCACTGGTGTCAGAGCTCCCATATTTTGAGCTATATGCGGTAGAGCAAATTCGGGGGCAGCCCGGGAACCGCCGTAGCCAGGACGCCAACCCGGATCTCCTGCACCATGGGCGACAACGTTAACCAGTCGTCTAAAGGGTCCGAGCCGTTAGCCAAGGGCTAGCCAGTCTGTGCATCTGTGATCATTTCATTACCCCCCTCCTTCGGGAGGCGCGTCCCCACACTTCAGCATACCAGCTCCCTCACGCCTCTGGACGCACGCACTTCCGATGGGGCTCCTATAGTATATGCGCTCAGATTCAAACCAGGGTGGAGTAAAACGAAGCACTGCCCCCTGCTCTTGCACAAAAACCAAAAACAACACTTCTGTTCCAAGCGCACCACTGCGTGGGCTCTACGGCCGACAGGACAGGGCGGTAATTGTACAAATGAGCTCTCAAGTGTGAGTGAAGCACACATGGTGCCGGTCCTCAGCCAGCATCTTCTCCCTCCGGCTATCACGTCACCGGGAGGATGGACAGACTCGCCGTCAGCTTCCCCATTTAGACAGAGTCTGCCCTGACAAAGAAGTATTGCAAATCACCAAATCTGGCACCTCTTCCCCAAGGAGCACACGCTCGCTTCCTGCCAGGCAGGGAGTTATAAAACACAGACACAACATGCAGGCAGGTTCTATGTTGCACTTATGCGGGATATTTGTGGGCCAAGTGAGAAATTGCCCTGCTGAATTGAACATCCAGGCGGCAGCAAGCCATGAAATCTGCGTGGTTGCTCCTGGCAACACAACTCCTAAATGCACACATTCTATAGTAGAGAAGCACGTTTCAGCAACGTGTTACAGTTTAATTCAGCAGGAGACACGACACCGCGGCATGCCGGGATGGGGAAATACGTACTTCGGATCAACACGGGCAATGCAACTAACAAGAGCCGGTTCACAGAGCCATAAAAGGGGGTCTGCGTGCAGAGAAAAGGCCATGAATAACAGACCCACCCCTCTCTGCGAGCTTCTGTGGATTTGTTAATGCGGCCGGCATTACGCCGGCATATCACGAGATAACACACAACACTCTGGTATCCACTGCTGAAAAGAGCCTCCTATACCTGTTGTGCTGACATGGGACTCCTTTCACCCACACCAACACAGCATGAGGTGAGGAAGGGTGAGGTAAGGAAGGGTGAGGGATGTGAGGGTGAGGGATGTGAGGGTGAGGGACGTAAGAGGGAGGCTGGTGCTGAGAAGGATCCGGTAACAAGGTCTGTCTATCCATGTGGAGACGTCAACATAAATCCGACAGGAAAAAAACATTTAGATTCTGAACAGAAATACATCTGTCAACAAGACAGAACTATGGCCACCAAAACTAATTATCCCGCCAGGCTGCCCGCCTGCAGGAGCTTGTGTGTGTGTGTGTGTGTGTGTGACTGCGGCTAATCTCAGAAACTACTGAACCTATTGGGCTAAAGTTTTTTTGTGCACGGTTGTGACTGTATGATGAAGAACCTCTCGTGGTTGTGGTGATTTAAAACCTTAAAAAAACCAAAACGTTTGTTGCAGTGGCGGCTGGTGCTAAAAATGTTGGGGGGGGGCAGCATGTACCTTGGTGCAGCACACCTGACAGCTGCTTTACTGTCCACACAGTCACAGAGGTATTCAGAAGGACCATGTGGCCTATAGGTTTTATCAGGGTTGGTAGACGGTGGATGATTGACAGTCGAGACGAGGCGTGGTGGTGGGTGTGAACATGATTGACAGCCACGAGAATTGTCCAATCACATTAGATCAGAAAACATTAAAACAATACCAATTCACTGCCAATAAAAGTGGGGGTGTCTGGGGACACAGAACAGCGCCCCCTGGAAAACCTGAAGAAACCAATCAGACAGCAGCCTCAGCTCACCTGCTCGCCACAAGTTTGAGGGCTTACATAAGGTATGGTTTGGCCGGCGCCCCTCACCCAGGAAGTATATGTATTCAGACAGGAAGTATATGTATTCAGACAGGAAGTATATGTATTCAGACAGGAAGTATATGTATTCAGACAGAAACCAACCCAACACCATGTGAACCAGTATGTAAAGCTGCTGACAGGCGCTCACAGACTGACGACACTTTTATTTCATCATTATTTGCATCACACAGCTAAATTATATTTAACATGTTTCAGTAGATTTTCATCTCTTGATATTTGAAGGGGGCGGAGCTCCAGAACCCTGTACTGGCCAGCCCCCAATGGTTTGTTCTCACTATTGCTGCTCCCTCTCTCCATTCACTCTCTAGCTCGCTCGACCAACGCTGCTCTCTGTCGCTGCCTGTTGCACAACTCACATCGGGCAGCGACATAATCAAATTATTAAAGGAATTTTGACAATCCAAAAAAGGCGGAGATAATGAAGGAACAACTTCCTCTAGGTTGCATTAAAAACAGGAAGTGTTGCATATTCTTGTCCCTGTTATGATCTGGTCTGTAGAAAGGAATGTGGTCTGTAATGCACTTGATGGAAAATACAGGAAAGGTTATCGTATCTGATGAGAATTGTTGTTCAAACTTTAGATTAAATGACCGAAAACAATATGACGCTGTTATCACTCTATAACAACGATGTCTTGCAACTTGTGTCAAACTAATGTAGATCCACACCTTCCTCTACGTTTGGTGAATGGACATGATGTCACCGGTCTGAAACTGCCCAACACCACAATCCGGGGAGTCTTTGTCAAAGAGTTATATCCAACAAACTTCTTAAGTTTCCAGTTGCACCCAAAGTAAAGGAAGTGCACTTCAACATTCTTAATGGAATACGTCCTTGTGGGGAAGGTTCAAGTCATGGATTTGGTTTGGACTGGAACAACCGCTCACTTTGCCAGGAACACACTGGAACGACGGAACGTGTGTTTTATGAATGTGGGTTGGCTGCTGCCCTTTGGGAAGATCGGCATTACTGGTTGTTTCCTACATTTGACAGTTTCTCTGAACTAAAAAAGGAGGATGTGATTTTGGTGTGCTTGTGCAAGATGGAACACGTGATTTGGCCACTAACACAACTATTACTCTTGGAAAGTTCTTTTTACATAAGAAGAGATTCCTGAAAACGCAGCCAAACGTCTTCAGATTTCACAGGGAGCTGTGTCGTTAGTTCTCATCACTGAGGTTAATCAATCAATCAATCAATCAATGGAGAAGAAGGACGCTATGGAACTGTCTGACTTGATAGAAGAACTTGAGCTTGCAGAGAACCCCTAGGACTCCCCTCCCTTTCATTTATGTATTCATTTTTATTTTTTACATTTTCTTCATTTTATTTCCCCCCTCTTTCTTTTGTTTCATGTGTTGTATGTAGAATTTAAACATGTCAATAAAAAATGTGTCAGTAAAAAAAGTGAAAAAACCAAAACAACAACGTTCTTGTCCCTGCCCTATCCGAGTCAACTATAGATGTGAGTCACGCATGCCTGACCGTACCCAGTTTACCCTAACCCTTTATTATACTGGGAAAATAAAGACAGCTTAGGGTTAGACTAAAGTAGTCGCATAGCGACCCTCCTCTTTCTGAAAGCGCCAGTTCATATTGGTCACACTCGTGCGAGGGTGCACCGAGGAGGCTGACAGGCCAAACGTTGGTACCAGGTGTGGTGGTGTAGCTTGAGCACTGCTTTCTAAAAACTTGGGTGTTGTGCAAAAGTCTTATAAGGGCAGGAAAACACTGGTCTTTCTGTGCGTGTGTGCATGTGTCTGTCCACTGCTAATCTTGCACACTACTGGGCCTGTCAGCCTACATGTGTGTGTGTGTGTGCACAGTTATGACTGTACGCTCACAGTTATGACTAGGATCAAGGACCGCTCGTGGTTGTGGTGAGTCCAAACCTTTGAAACACTTGTTTTATACCACAACTGACTGCTAACTGCTCAGCTGGTTTTTCGCCTACTACGTCCGAGCACCAGAGAATGGGAGCCATGTAGGCAGCGCCTCCGTATTTTCCCCTCTCCCAGCAGACAAGAAAAGGGGTGGTTTGTCACCACCAAGTCCGAGCACCGGAGATGGGGAGATATGGCTGGCGGGGTTCTGCCAGCCATCTAGTTTTCAGTTGTTTGAGTATATGAACTAACAAGCAGAGGTGGGTATATGAACGAAGGAGACAACATTTACTGCATTCTATGCATCAAAATGCTAATGAATGAGCGTCACCATGCCACACAGACGTCACATGTCAAATGCCAGAAACGTTTCCACGGGGATAAGTGGCTTGGGGCAGCCAAGCGTTCCTCACGACGTCGCTTTCTGATCCTTCAGCGTCAGCTCTACCTACCCCTGTGAAGCAGAACCCGCCATGCGTTGGATCGTTCACCCAGTAATACTGAATGATTAGACTATCGTGAGACAGGCTAGTTTTACTCTACTGATGACCTGTTGTTGAAACAGCAACTGCCTATCCTCTATCACCTGCTTTAGATCCATACACACATGTGCAGATAACTACAGATATGAGACCTGGAGCTGGGCAACATGTTGATATAATGTTGATATCGTGATGAGACCGGATATTGTCTTGGGGTTTGTTTTGTTTTGTTTGTTTGTTATGGTAGCATGGTGATGTAAGTTAAATGTTGTCATTCCTGGGCATCCGGGTGGTGCGGTGGTTTATTCCGTTGCCTACCAACATGGAGGTCCCAGTTCAAATCCCCGTGTTGCCTCCGGCTTGGTCGGCGTCCCTACAGACACAATTGGCCGTGTCTGCAGGTGGGAAGCCGGATGTGGGTATGTGTCCTGGTCGCTGCACTAGCGCCTCCTCTGGTGGGTTGGGGCACCTGTTCAGGGGGGAGGGGGAACTGGGGGGAATAGCGTGATCCTCCCATGTGCTACGTCCCCCTGGTGAAACTCCTCACTGTCAGGTGAAAAGAAGCGGCTGGTGACTCCACATGTATGGAGGAGACATGTGGTAGTCTGCAGCCCTCCCCGGATCAGCAGAGGGGGTGGAGCAGAGACCGGAAGAGTACAGTAATTGACTGGATACCATTGGGGAGAAAAGGGGGGGGGGGGCCAAAAAATGTCATTCCCTGGTCTTGAAGCCTGCGTTACAGTAAAGCGGACGGTTTTCTGAACTCATCAGAATCTTTTATCGGAATGAAAGGAGCAATGAATATCTCTCCCTGCTTGGTCATCATATCCACATTACTAACAACCATTTCTCAGAGTTTCCTTGTGTGCAAGTATCTCGAAAACATCATCACATTATCTTTGGGTTGATCTGTCAAAAACATCGTGATGTCTGATTTTGTCAATATTGCCCAGCCCGACGTGCAAGCTCCCTGTTGACCTCAAACATAACCGTTCTACGGCGCGCTGAGCTTGGGGCCAGCTCCAGAACCACCTTGCCCAGACTATTTTGAGCACCAGCTTCTGTGTCATTCGCAGCACGCTCTATTAAAAGCGTCTGGTTTGGCCAGTCTGATGGACACACTGACATATCTCCAGTTACAAGGGCCAAGCTATTCGGCTCTAGGGCCAAGACACTCTTCATGCTGGGAAGGTGTGAAGATGCAGTTCTGCACTGGGCAAGCAGGCACGCAGCAGCTGACCATACAGAGCCCAGTTGTGCAAGTAAGTGAGGGAAAGGTGAACGTGGTGACTTAATGAAGGACTTTACAGAATAGTGAATAAGTATTAAATGTTAGCTGGCTATCAAATAGTAAAGCTACCAAGTCCTTTTTACTGCAGGGATGGTAACCACTCGTTCAAGTCCCAAGAAATATTATTTGGAAAATTAACCTCTTTTTCAGCTGTCAAAGGGCACAGGGAACTATATGGCTGAGTAAATTGATGGACAAAATATAACATGCTGACCCAGTCTGAGAAAGTTCTTGATGCATGCTCAATAATCCAGGTAAGGAAATCCCAGAAAGTTGAATCAGTTCATCTGGTCACAAAGTTAGCGGGAGAAACGTTTCATCAGTCTCGGGTGACTGCCGGTATCCCCGTCCTTATAAACAGCACAGTTGTGTAATGACCAAAACTGGCAATCAGTTTCATATGCAGATGCTGTGGCCATTAACCAACATTACAATGGCCATGTGTGCTATTCATAGAGGACTGCGGAATAGTTGCAATCACAGCATTGTAAGATGGAGACAGATGTACTCTCAGGCCCCTCTCCTCCGTTTAGGGATGGCCGTTCCCTCTTCACATAGATGGCCTCTTTGACCCCCCCGTTCAAACCAGCGTTCCTCCCTATCAAGGATACACACATCTTTATCCTTGAAAGAGTGGCCACTGGCCTGTAGATGGTGTAGACTGTGGAGTCCTGGCTGTAGATGGTGTAGACTGTGGAGTCCTGGCCTGTAGATGGTGTAGACTGTGGAGTCCTGGCTGTAGATGGTGTAGACTGTGGAGTCCTGGCCTGTAGATGGTGTAGACTGTGGAGTCCTGGCTGTAGATGGTGTAGACTGTGGAGTCCTGGCCTGTAGATGGTGTAGACTGTGGAGTCCTGGCCTGTAGATGGTGTAGACTGTGGAGTCCTGGCCTGACGTGTTAGCTCTCCTGAGTTATGCCATCCTCTTGGCCAGCGTCTGTTTCACTATATTGCTCTATTTGTGCTGGGAAACCCGATCCTTGGGCTGGACCAATTACTGGTACAGTGTGTTTTGGGGTTTGAAAGCAACAGAGAGGTGGTGTTTGAAAAAAAACAACCCTCTAAACTGTTCTGAAATTCCCGCCACATACGGCATCACCACTGGTTTACACTTAGACAGCGGTTATTCTTATCCTCGGTTGCAGTGGCGGCTGGTGCTAAAAATGTTTGGGAGGGGGGCACAATGTATCTTGGGGCAGCCCACCTGACAGCTGCTTTACTGTCCACACAGTCACAGAGTTATTAAGAAGGACCATGTGGCCTATAGATTTTATCAGGGTTGGTAGACGGTGGATGATTGACAGTTGAGACGAGGCGTGGTGGTGGGTGTGAACATGATTGACAGCCACGAGAACTGTCCAATCACATTAGATCAAAAAACATTAAAACAATACCAATTCACTGCCAATAAAAGTGGGGGTGTCTGGGGACACAGAACAGCGCCCCCTGGAAAACCTGAAGAAACCAATCAGACAGCAGCCTCAGCTCACCTGCTCGCCACAAGTTTGAGGGCTTACAGAAGGTATGGTTTGGCCAGCGCCCCTCACCCAGGAAGTATATGTATTCAGACAGGAAGTATATGTATTCAGACAGGAAGTATATGTACTCAGACAGGAAGTATATGTATTCAGACAGAATACCATGTGAACCAATATGTAATGCTGCTGACAGGCGCTCACAGACTGACGACACTTTTATTTCATCATTATTTGCATTATACAGCTACATTATATTTAACATGTTTAAGTAGATTTTCGTCTCTTGATATTTGAAGGGGGCGGCGCCCCAGCGCCCTCTACTGGTCAGCTGCCACTGCTCGGCTGGCTGGTGCACTGTTTGGGCGTCTTCCTGGCTTTAACAAATGCACAGTTAAGATAACCACACTTACCCAGGACCTGCTTAATGTGGGATTTCTCCCCGTCCCTGGCCATTCCCTGGCCCTTTGCTGGCCCTTCCCTGATCATTCCCTGGCCTTTTGCTGGCCCTTCCCTGATCATTCCCTGGCCATTCCCTGGCCCTTTGCTGGCCCTTCCCTGATCATTCCCTGGCCATTCCCTGGCCCTTCCCTGATCATTCCCTGGCCATTCCCTGGCCCTTTGCTGGCCATCCCCTGATCATTCCCTGGCCCTTCGCTGGCCCTTTGCTGGCCCTTCCCTGATCATTCCCTGGCCCTTTGCTGTCATTCCCTGGCCATTCCCTGGCCCTTCCCTGATCATTCCCTGGCCATTCCCTGGCCCTTTGCTGGCCATCCCCTGATCATTCCCTGGCCCTTCGCTGGCCCTTTGCTGGCCCTTCCCTGATCATTCCCTGGCCCTTTGCTGGTCATTCCCTGGCCCTTTGCTGGCCATCCCCTGATCATTCCCTGGCCCTTTGCTGGCCATTCCCTGGCTGTAAACAGCACATAATGATAGTGCTTAAAATTTGTGACGTTTCACTTTCAGAATAACCAGGCAGTCAGGATTTATTAATGATTGTGTGTTTAGGATAACGACCAATCTGATGTATAAACTGTATCAACTGATAATGACCTCATTTAGGTTCCTTTAGGTAAATAAATCAGCAAGTTAGTTATCCAGCCATTGATCAAGTTATTCATTACATTTCCTTACCTTTCTCTGCACAATGCTATGCCGCTGATGTAAGGTTAGTGCTAAATTAGACATTAATGAGACAGGCTGCTAATGAAAAATTACCCCTCGTGTAGACTTGTTATCCCCATCCTATTAAAAAAAGAAAACATAAAATGCTTCAACTATGCCTAACCCTGAAGCTCGAGCTGTCCTGTCTCCAAATGCTGCAGAGGTCTGTAGTGTTGCACATGTAGCTGCTTGGAGAAAACAAACCCTCTCTGGAGAGCAGCAAGAGCCAACTCCTTCTTTTTTCCAATACAAGGACGCAGGGCAGCTCTGCAGCTGTGTCATGTTCAACAGAAATATGAGGATGCAGGGCAGCTCTGCAGCTGTGTCGTGTTCAACAGAAATATGAGGATGCAGGGCAGCTCTGCAGCTGTGTCATGTTCAACAGAAATACGAGGATGCAGGGCAGCTCTGCAGCTGTGTCATGTTCAACAGAAATACGAGGATGCAGGGCAGCTCTGCAGCTGTGTCATGTTCAACAGAAATACGAGGATGCAGGGCAGCTCTGCAGCTGTGTCATGTTCAACAGAAATATGAGGATGCAGGGCAGCTCTGCAGCTGTGTCATGTTCAACAGAAATACGAGGATGCAGGGCAGCGCTGCAGCTGTGTCATGTTCAACAGAAATATGAGGATGCAGGGCAGCTCTGCAGCTGTCATGTTCAACAGAAATATGAGGATGCAGGGCAGCTCTGCAGCTGTGTCATGTTCAACAGAAATAGGAGGATGCAGGGCAGCTCTGCAGCTGTGGCATGTTCAACAGAAATACGAGGATGCAGGGCAGCTCTGCAGCTGTGTCATGTTCAACAGAAATACGAGGATGCAGGGCAGCGCTGCAGCTGTGTCATGTTCAACAGAAATACGAGGATGCAGGGCAGCTCTGCAGCTGTGTCATGTTCAACAGAAATACGAAGATGCAGGGCAGCTCTGCAGCTGTGGCATGTTCAACAGAAATACGAGGATGCAGGGCAGCTCTGCAGCTGTGGCATGTTCAACAGAAATACGAGGATGCAGGGCAGCTCTGCAGCTGGCATGTTCAACAGAAATACGAAGATGCAGGGCAGCTCTGCAGCTGTGTCATGTTCAACAGAAATAGGAGGATGCAGGGCAGCTCTGCAGCTGTGTCGTGTTCAACAGAAATACGAGGATGCAGGGCAGCTCTGCAGCTGTGTCATGTTCAACAGAAATACGAAGATGCAGGGCAGCTCTGCAGCTGTGTCATGTTCAACAGAAATACGAAGATGCAGGGCAGCTCTGCAGCTGTGTCGTGTTCAACAGAAATACGAGGATGCAGGGCAGCTCTGCAGCTGTGTCGTGTTCAACAGAAATACGAGGATGCAGGGCAGCTCTGCAGCTGTGTCATGTTCAACAGAAATAGGAGGATGCAGGGCAGCTCTGCAGCTGTGTCATGTTCAACAGAAATACAAGGATGCAGGGCAGCTCTGCAGCTGTGTCATGTTCAACAGAAATAGGAGGATGCAGGGCAGCTCTGCAGCTGTGTCATGTTCAACAGAAATAGGAGGATGCAGGGCAGCTCTGCAGCTGTGGCATGTTCAACAGAAACGAGGCATTTGGTTGAAGGGAGGCTTTGTTGATACCACTGCATACGGGTGGTTTCACACTGAGCACCTGAAGGAAGCGACACAAATAGGAACCGCCTCGGAGCCAAGTTTATGTCGTGAATGTGAGAGGTTGCAGCTGGGGCCTGGTTACTTACGTCTGTGTCGGGCCCTTTATC
>NC_079215.1:2007981-2030481 GCF_029633865.1 Lampris incognitus | reverse complement strand
TGAACACCCACCACCACACTGCATGACCTGCTGACTGCCTGTATCCCATGAACACCCACCACCACACTGCATGACCTGCTGACTGCCTGTATCTCATGAACACCCACCACCACACTGCATGACCTGCTGACTGCCTGTATCTCATGAACACCCAGCACCACACTGCATGACCAGCTGACTGCCTGTATCTCATGAACACCCACCACCACACTGCATGACCTGCTTACTGCCTGTATCTCATGAACACCCACCACCACACTGCATGACCAGCTGACTGCCTGTATCTCATGAACACCCACCACCACACGGCATGACCTGCTGACTGCCTGTATCTCATGAACACCCAGCACCACACTGCATGACCTGCTGACTGCCTGTATCCCATGAACACTCACCACCACACTGCATGACCTGCTGACTGCCTGTATCCCATGAACACCCACCACCACACTGCATGACCTGCTTACTGCCTGTATCTCATGAACACCCACCACCACACTGCATGACCTGCTTACTGCCTGTATCTCATGAACACCCAGCACCACACTGCATGACCTGCTGACTGCCTGTATCTCATGAACACCTATCACCACACTGCATGACCTGCTGACTGCCTGTATCTCATGAACACCCACCACCACACTGCATGACCAGCTGACTGCCTGTATCTCATGAACACCCACCACCACACTGCATGACCTGCTGACTGCCTGTATCCCATGAACACCCAGCACCACACTGCATGACCAGCTGACTGCCTGTATCTCATGAACACCCACCACCACACTGCATGACCTGCTGACTGCCTGTATCTCATGAACACCTATCACCACACTGCATGACCTGCTGACTGCCTGTATCTCATGAACACCTATCACCACACTGCATGACCTGCTGACTGCCTGTATCTCATGAACACCCACCACCACACTGCATGACCTGCTTACTGCCTGTATCCCATGAACACCCAGCACCACACTGCATGACCTGCTGACTGCCTGTATCTCATGAACACCTATCACCACACTGCATGACCTGCTGACTGCCTGTATCTCATGAACACCCACCACCACACTGCATGACCTGCTTACTGCCTGTATCTCATGAACACCCAGCACCACACTGCATGACCTGCTGACTGCCTGTATCCCATGAACACCAAACACCACACTGCATGACCAGCTGACTGCCTGTATCTCATGAACACCCACCACCACACTGCATGACCTGCTGACTGCCTGTATCTCATGAACACCCAGCACCACACTGCATGACCTGCTGACTGCCTGTATCTCATGAACACCCAGCACCACACTGCATGACCTGCTGACTGCCTGTATCCCATGAACACCCAGCACCACACTGCATGACCTGCTGACTGCCTGTATCCCATGAACACCCACCACCACACTGCATGACCTGCTGACTGCCTGTATCCCATGAACACCCACCACCACACTGCATGACCTGCTGACTGCCTGTATCTCATGAACACCCACCACCACACTGCATGACCTGCTGACTGCCTGTATCTCATGAACACCCACCACCACACTGCATGACCTGCTTACTGCCTGTATCTCATGAACACCCACCACCACACTGCATGACCTGCTGACTGCCTGTATCCCATGAACACCCACCACCACACTGCATGACCTGCTGACTGCCTGTATCTCATGAACACCCACCACCACACTGCATGACCAGCTGACTGCCTGTATCTCATGAACACCCACCACCACACTGCATGACCTGCTGACTGCCTGTATCCCATGAACACCCACCACCACACTGCATGACCTGCTGACTGCCTGTATCTCATGAACACCCACCACCACACTGCATGACCTGCTGACTGCCTGTATCCCATGAACACCCACCACCACACTGCATGACCTGCTGACTGCCTGTATCCCATGAACACCCACCACCACACTGCATGACCTGCTGACTGCCTGTATCCCATGAACACCCACCACCACACTGCATGACCTGCTGACTGCCTGTATCCCATGAACACCCAGCACCACACTGCATGACCTGCTGACTGCCTGTATCTCATGAACACCCAGCACCACACTGCATGACCTGCTGACTGCCTGTATCTCATGAACACCTATCACCACACTGCATGACCAGCTGACTGCCTGTATCCCATGAACACCTATCACCACACTGCATGACCAGCTGACTGCCTGTATCCCATGAACACCCAGCACCACACTGCATGACCTGCTGACTGCCTGTATCTCATGAACACCCAGCACCACACTGCATGACCTGCTGACTGCCTGTATCCCATGAACACCAAGCACCACACTGCATGACCAGCTGACTGCCTGTATCTCATGAACACCCACCACCACACTGCATGACCTGCTGACTGCCTGTATCTCATGAACACCCAGCACCACACTGCATGACCTGCTGACTGCCTGTATCTCATGAACACCCAGCACCACACTGCATGACCTGCTGACTGCCTGTATCCCATGAACACCCACCACCACACTGCATGACCTGCTGACTGCCTGTATCCCATGAACACCCACCACCACACTGCATGACCTGCTGACTGCCTGTATCTCATGAACACCCACCACCACACTGCATGACCTGCTGACTGCCTGTATCCCATGAACACCCAGCACCACACTGCATGACCAGCTGACTGCCTGTATCTCATGAACACCCACCACCAAACTGCATGACCTGCTGACTGCCTGTATCTCATGAACACCCACCACCACACTGCATGACCTGCTGACTGCCTGTATCCCATGAACACCCACCACCACACTGCATGACCTGCTTACTGCCTGTATCTCATGAACACCCACCACCACACTGCATGACCTGCTGACTGCCTGTATCCCATGAACACCCACCACCACACTGCATGACCTGCTGACTGCCTGTATCTCATGAACACCCACCACCACACTGCATGACCAGCTGACTGCCTGTATCTCATGAACACCCACCACCACACTGCATGACCTGCTGACTGCCTGTATCCCATGAACACCCACCACCACACTGCATGACCTGCTGACTGCCTGTATCTCATGAACACCCACCACCACACTGCATGACCTGCTGACTGCCTGTATCTCATGAACACCCACCACCACACTGCATGACCTGCTGACTGCCTGTATCTCATGAACACCCAGCACCACACTGCATGACCTGCTGACTGCCTGTATCTCATGAACACCCACCACCACACTGCATGACCTGCTGACTGCCTGTATCCCATGAACACCCAGCACCACACTGCATGACCTGCTGACTGCCTGTATCTCATGAACACCCAGCACCACACTGCATGACCTGCTTACTGCCTGTATCCCATGAACACCCAGCACCACACTGCATGACCTGCTGACTGCCTGTATCTCATGAACACCCACCACCACACTGCATGACCTGCTGACTGCCTGTATCCCATGAACACCCAGCACCACACTGCATGACCTGCTGACTGCCTGTATCTCATGAACACCCAGCACCACACTGCATGACCAGCTGACTGCCTGAATCTCATGAACACCCAGCACCACACTGCATGACCTGCTGACTGCCTGTATCTCATGAACACCTATCACCACACTGCATGACCAGCTGACTGCCTGTATCCCATGAACACCTATCACCACACTGCATGACCAGCTGACTGCCTGTATCCCATGAACACCCAGCACCACACTGCATGACCTGCTGACTGCCTGTATCTCATGAACACCCAGCACCACACTGCATGACCTGCTGACTGCCTGTATCCCATGAACACCTGCATAATCCATCACCACTCCACGTACATGACAACTGACTAGAATATTATTCAGCTGGAAGAGGGAACTCAGTAGACTGCAGAGCCCACCGGGTGTATCTTTTCTCCTCTGGTGTTCAGACTCAGGTGAAGAACCAGCTGAGGACTCAGCAGTCAGTTGCGGCATAAAACAGGTTTTCAAAAGTTTAAATCACTGTAACCATGAGAGGTCCTGGATCTTACAGGCATAACTGCACACACATTATTAGGCTGACAGACCCAGTACTGTGCAGTAGTACTGTGCAGTAGTAGTATGTAGTCCGTTTATTAAAGTCAATTATCTCACCTGCAAGGCAGCAATGTCACAGTACTGAGGCTGAGAGATACTTGAGGCCATGGTGACTGATGGAGCAACGGTGGCGACTACAGCAGCAAGAGCAACGGAGCTGATTAAGATAATGAAGGAAGACACGGTGATGAAGGAAGACACGGTGATGAAGGTAGACACGGTGATGAAGGAAGACACGGTGATGAAGGTAGACACGGTGATGAAGGAAGACAATGGTGATGAAGGTAGACACGGTGATGAAGGAAGACACGGTGATGAAGGAAGACACGGTGATGAAGGAAGACACGGTGATGAAGGAAGACACGGTGATGAAGGTAGACACGGTGATGAAGGAAGACACGGTGATGAAGGTAGACACGGTGATGAAGGAAGACAACGGTGATGAAGGAAGACAGGGTGATGAAGGAAGACAACGGTGATGAAGGTAGACACGGTGATGAAGGAAGACACGGTGATGAAGGTAGACACGGTGATGAAGGAAGACACGGTGATGAAGGAAGACACGGTGATGAAGGTAGACACGGTGATGAAGGTAGACACGGTGATGAAGGAAGACACGGTGATGAAGGTAGACACGGTGATGAAGGTAGACACGGTGATGAAGGAAGACACGGTGATGAAGGTAGACAACGGTGATGAAGGAAGACACGGTGATGAAGGTAGACACGGTGATGAAGGTAGACACGGTGATGAAGGTAGACACGGTGATGAAGGAAGACACGGTGATGAAGGAAGACACGGTGATGAAGGAAGACACGGTGATGAAGGTAGACATGGTGATGAAGGTAGACACGGTGATGAAGGAAGACACGGTGATGAGGGGAAACCACGGTGATGAAGGAAGACACGGTGATGAAGGTAGACACGGTGATGAAGGTAGACACGGTGATGAAGGAAGACACGGTGATGAAGGAAGACACGGTGATGAAGGTAGACAACGGTGATGAAGGAAGACAACGGTGATGAAGGTAGACACGGTGATGAAGGTAGACACGGTGATGAAGGTAGACACGGTGATGAAGGAAGACACGGTGATGAGGGGAAACCACGGTGATGAAGGAAGACACGGTGATGAAGGTAGACACGGTGATGAAGGTAGACACGGTGATGAAGGTAGACACGGTGATGAAGGAAGACAACGGTGATGAAGGAAGACACGGTGATGAAGGAAGACACGGTGATGAAGGTAGACAACGGTGATGAAGGAAGACAACGGTGATGAAGGTAGACACGGTGATGAAGGAAGACACGGTGATGAAGGAAGACACGGTGATGAAGGTAGACACGGTGATGAAGGAAGACACGGTGATGAAGGAAGACACGGTGATGAAGGAAGACACGGTGATGAAGGAAGACACGGTGATGAAGGTAGACACGGTGATGAAGGTAGACACGGTGATGAAGGAAGACACGGTGATGAAGGTAGACACGGTGATGAAGGAAGACACGGTGATGAAGGTAGACACGGTGATGAAGGTAGACACGGTGATGAAGGAAGACACGGTGATGAAGGAAGACACGGTGATGAAGGTAGACACGGTGATGAAGGAAGACACGGTGATGAAGGAAGACACGGTGATGAAGGAAGACACGGTGATGAAGGTAGACACGGTGATGAAGGAAGACACGGTGATGAAGGTAGACACGGTGATGAAGGAAGACACGGTGATGAAGGAAGACACGGTGATGAAGGAAGACACGGTGATGAAGGTAGACACGGTGATGAAGGTAGACACGGTGATGAAGGTAGACACGGTGATGAAGGAAGACACGGTGATGAAGGTAGACACGGTGATGAAGGTAGACACGGTGATGAAGGAAGACACGGTGATGAAGGTAGACACGGTGATGAAGGTAGACACGGTGATGAAGGAAGACACGGTGATGAAGGAAGACACGGTGATGAAGGTAGACACGGTGATGAAGGAAGACACGGTGATGAAGGTAGACACGGTGATGAAGGTAGACACGGTGATGAAGGTAGACACGGTGATGAAGGAAGACACGGTGATGAAGGTAGACACGGTGATGAAGGAAGACACGGTGATGAAGGTAGACACGGTGATGAAGGAAGACACGGTGATGAAGGAAGACACGGTGATGAAGGAAGACACGGTGATGAAGGAAGACAACGGTGATGAAGGAAGACACGGTGATGAAGATAGACACGGTGATGAAGGAAGACACGGTGATGAAGGTAGACACGGTGATGAAGGTAGACACGGTGATGAAGGAAGACACGGTGATGAAGGAAGACACGGTGATGAAGGTAGACACGGTGATGAAGGAAGACACGGTGATGAAGGTAGACACGGTGATGAAGGAAGACAACGGTGATGAAGGAAGACACGGTGATGAAGGTAGACACGGTGATGAAGGTAGACACGGTGATGAAGGAAGACACGGTGATGAAGGTAGACACGGTGATGAAATCTCACTCTCATCAACAGCCAGCAACACCCGCAGAGTCTGTTCTGCAGCATCATGTCTCCATTCCCTTTCACCCCAGTTCACAAGTCTGGCGCCTTATGCTGACAACCCCCCCCCCCCCCACACGATATATGCTACAGCCCAGTCCATCACATTATCACCATCCATCTTCTTAAGTAAGCACATAAGAGACTTACAAAAGCTGGGAAATGATTGAGGGTATTATTCTGCGATTTGATCAATGCCCCCTTAAGGCCCTGCCAGCTCTGATGTTTATGCCTTGGAAGAAAAAACAGGAAAACTTGGAAATTGATTTCTCTCATTAAGTTTCTTTATGACAGTGAATTACGACTATGTGGAGATGACTACCGTATTTGAAACGAGCCTCTTTAGACGTCTTCTCTGAAAATATTCTGCAGGACCTGCAGAATATTTTTTTAAAGGATGTACACAGTGGAAACTGTGGCATCCTGTTATAATCCTGTATCAGGAATGTAATAATCCTATATCAGGAATGTTATAATCCTGTATCAGGAATGTCATAATCCTATATCAGGAATGTTATGATGCTATATCAGGAATGTCATAATCCTATATCAGGAATGTCATGATCCTACATCAGGAATGTCATAATCCTATATCAGGAATGTTATGATGGTATATCAGGAATGTCATAATCCTATATCAGGAATGTTATAATCCTGTATCAGGAATGTTATAATCCTGTATCAGGAATGCACAGATACTGATAGCGGTATTGGATATTGGGCCAACACCAGGCTAAAATTTACTGAGTTTCTGGCTTATAGAAGCCTTTGTTTCTTCAATGGAGGACAAAACCACAAAGTCTATCTCAATAATTTTGCCCATTGACCCCGAATTAATGGTCTGTTTGGCAATAATAATAACAGATGCTTAAAGATTTGTACTCAGAATCGGTAATCATGGGGGGAGCTTTCTAGGGCCCAGCCACTAGGGGCGCCATGGAGGCCAGCAATAATCATCCATCCGTTGCATCTTTGTCATAAAGACAGGAGTTGATACAGCTTGTTTACATTATTGGCTTATTCAATTTCCAGTTAGAGAGCCGCACTAAATTCTTCATATTCTGCAGAACCTCAGCTGGAAATTCATGTTTTGCATGATTAGATCTTCACACAACCTCATGGCTGCTGCAAACTAATTATAAAGGCTATGGTTCTGGAAAAAAAATGCCACGTCCGAGTAGCATAGCGGTCTATTCCGTTCCCAACCAAAACGGGGATCGCCGGTTCCAGTCCCCTGTGTTACCACCAGCTTGGTTGGGCGTCCCTACAGACACAATTGGCCGTGTCTGCGGGTGGGAGGCCGGATGTGGGTATGTGTCCTGGTTGCTTCACTATCGCCACCTCTGGTCAGTCGGGGCGCCTGTTCTGGGGAGAGGGGGAACCGGGGGGAATACAAATTATCCACCTCCTCCCAGTAGACCTGGAACCTGGAACCCTTACACATTATCCACCTCCTCCCAGTAGACCTGGAACCTGGAACCCTTACACATTATCCACCTCCTCCCAGTACACCTGGAACCTGGAACCCTTAGACATTATCCACCTCCTCCCAGTAGACCTGGAACCTGGGACCCTTACACATTATCCACCTCCTCCCAGTAGACCTGGAACCTGGAACCCTTACACATTATCCACCTCCTCCCAGTAGACCTGGAACCTGGAACCTGGAACCCTTACACATTATCCACCTCCTCCCAGTAGACCTGGAACCTGGAACCCTTACACATTATCCACCTCCTCCCAGTAGACCTGGAACCTGGAACCCTTACACATTATCCACCTCCTCCCAGTACACCTGGAACCTGGAACCCTTAGACATTATCCACCTCCTCCCAGTACACCTGGAACCTGGAACCCTTACACATTATCCACCTCCTCCCAGTAGACCTGGAACCTGGAACCCTTACACATTATCCACCTCCTCCCAGTAGACCTGGAACCTGGAACCCTTGGACCTTAGACATGGACAGCAGGTTGTAAACGGATACCAGATGAGATGATGTTCAGGTAATGGAGTTAGCAGGTGGATGGTGGACATATCTTTCACGTTTACAGCGTGGCCTTGTGTTGGACAGCAGTCAAGAGGCTTGTAGTAGAGTGATGTTTACACTAACTGCACATTGGCCACCTGGGGGTGACACTGGTAGGCAGGACAAATAAAATGGAGCCATGACAGCGGATATAGAACGCCGCGGACTGGGCAGCATGGAGGAGGAGGGACGGGCGGGGCTGCAGGCATTATCAAGGGACAGCTGGATGCAGAGGGTACGGCATGGACATTCATCATCTGAGACCCCCGCCAAACACCGACCTATAATGGCCGAGGCTGAGGCGGTAATAGTGCCCAGATAGAGTGCTAAAAAGGTCAACAGTTCCCATTTAAAAGTCCACTATTAATCATTGATGACGGTGACGCAGGAGGTTTTCCTGTCCGCCCCATCAGGAGCCCCTAAGCTCATGAAACACCACCCTTTCCCACCCATTTCCTGTGTACACCTGCAGTGTTATCTCACCGTGACGCCCCTTAAATCAACCGCTTCTTCTTCTTTGATTTTCTGCACCACACTTCTTCTCTGAGACCTGGTGTCCCACCATGCCACCTACGTCTCTGAGACCTGGTGTCCCACCATGTTATCTCACGTCTCTGAGACCTGGTGTCCCACCATGTTATCTCACGTCTCTGAGACCTGGTGTCCCACCATGTTATCTCACGTCTCTGAGACCTGGTGTCCCACCATGTTACCTCACGACTCCGAGACCTGGTGTCCCACCATGTCACCTCATGTCTCTGAGACCTGGTGTCCCACCATGTCACCTACGTCTCTGAGACCTGGTGTCCCACCATGTTACCTCACGACTCCGAGACCTGGTGTCCCACCGTGTCACCTCATGTCTCTGAGACCTGGTGTCCCACCATGCCACCTCACGTCTCTGAGACCTGGTGTCCCACCACGTCACCTACGTCTCTGAGACCTGGTGTCCCACCACGTCACCTCACGTCTCTGAGACCTGGTGTCCCACCACATCACCTCACGTCTCTGAGACCTGGTGTCCCACCACGTCACCTCATGTCTCTGAGACCTGGTGTCCCACCACGTCACCTCATGTCTCTGAGACCTGGTGTCCCACCATGCCACCTCACGTCTCTGAGACCTGGTGTCCCACCATGTTATCTCACGTCTCTGAGACCTGGTGTCCCACCATGTTACCTCACGACTCCGAGACCTGGTGTCCCACCATGTCACCTCACGTCTCCGAGACCTGGTGTCCCACCACGTCACCTACGTCTCCGAGACCTGGTGTCCCACCATGTCACCTCATGTCTCTGAGACCTGGTGTCCCACCATGCCACCTCACGTCTCTGAGACCTGGTGTCCCACCATGTTATCTCACGTCTCTGAGACCTGGTGTCCCACCATGTTACCTCACGACTCCGAGACCTGGTGTCCCACCATGCCACCTCACGTCTCCGAGACCTGGTGTCCCACCACGTCACCTATGTCTCTGAGACCTGGTGTCCCACCATATTACCTTACGTCTCTGAGACCTGGTGTCCCACCATGTCACCTCACGTCTCTGAGACCTGGTGTCCCACCATGCCACCTACGTCTCCGAGACCTGGTGTCCCACCATGTCACCTCATGTCTCTGAGACCTGGTGTCCCACCATGCCACCTCACGTCTCTGAGACCTGGTGTCCCACCATGTTATCTCACGTCTCTGAGACCTGGTGTCCCACCATGTTACCTCACGACTCCGAGACCTGGTGTCCCACCACGTCACCTCACGTCTCCGAGACCTGGTGTCCCACCATGTTACCTCACGACTCCGAGACCTGGTGTCCCACCACGTCACCTCATGTCTCCGAGACCTGGTGTCCCACCATGCCACCTCACGACTCCGAGACCTGGTGTCCCACCACGTCACCTCACGTCTCCGAGACCTGGTGTCCCACCATGTTACCTCACGTCTCTGAGACCTGGTGTCCCACCATGTCACCTCACGTCTCTGAGACCTGGTGTCCCACCATGTTACCTCACGACTCCGAGACCTGGTGTCCCACCATGTCACCTCATGTCTCTGAGACCTGGTGTCCCACCATGCCACCTATGTCTCTGAGACCTGGTGTCCCACCATGTCACCTCACGTCTCTGAGACCTGGTGTCCCACCATGCCACCTATGTCTCTGAGACCTGGTGTCCCACCATGTTACCTCACGTCTCTGAGACCTGGTGTCCCACCATGTCACCTCACGTCTCTGAGACCTGGTGTCCCACCATGCCACCTATGTCTCTGAGACCTGGTGTCCCACCATGTTACCTCACGTCTTCTGACATGTTTGAATCACAGAGGAGGTGCTGCCGGGTTCACAGGCACTGTTTACGGAGGAGTGTGTGGTGACTCGTGGTGGTGTTGGGGGGGGGGGCAAATTAATTTCCTTTTTCCAGTTAACGTCCCCCCAGTAGATCGAACCGAGCAGGAGACAGAGTCAATGCGACGAGGATGTGCAAAAAAATAACAAGAGCAGCTAAATACGTGAGCACGTGTTTCTGTGTAGGAAGAAGACACCCGCATCTTCCTGATCCGGCTGGACTGGTGACAGACCGGACGCCTGGACGGCTCCTTTGACAGGCAGCACATCTCTTTACACGCCGCTGAATGTGGAGATTCAGACAGGCTGCCGTGTTAAACATGAGCCGTTATTTTGACCATGGGTTTCTGTGTATAATAAGATTTAAATAATCAAAATAGATCATCCAGACAACATGGACGAGTCTGACACACACACACACACTGCTGGCAGTGGTCTGACACACACCACACACACACACACACACACACTGCTGATAGTGGTCTGACACACACCACACACACACACTGCTGATAGTGGTCTGACACACACACACACACACTGCTGATAGTGGTCTGACACACACACACACACACTGCTGATAGTGGTCTGACACACACCACACACACACACTGCTGATAGTGGTCTGACACACACACACACACACTGCTGATAGTGGTTTGACACACACACACACTGCTGATAGTGGTTTGACACACACACACACACACTGCTGATAGTGGTCTGACACACACCACACACACACACACACACACTGCTGACAGTGGTCTGACACCCACCACACACACACAGCTGCTGATATAAGTTCCCATAATGAAGCTCTGCAGACCTGGGATGAGGGTTTGGTAGACTGTATGGTTGACAATTACAGGTGAATCTGTCTAACTACAGGTGAATCTGTCTAACTACAGGTGAGTCTATCTAAATACAGGTGAATCTATCTAAACACAGGTGAGTCTATCTAAACACAGGTGAGTCTATCTAAATACAGGTGAATCTATCTAAATACAGGTGAGTCTATCTAAACACAGGTGAGTCTATCTAAATACAGGTGAATCTATCTAAACACAGGTGAGTCTATCTAAACACAGGTGAGTCTATCTAAATACAGGTGAATCTATCTAAACACAGGTGAGTCTATCTAAACACAGGTGAGTCTATCTAAATACAGGTGAGTCTATCTAAATACAGGTGAGTATAGAAACACAGGTGAATCTGTCTAACTACAGGTGAATCTGTCTAACTACAGGTGAATCTATCTAAACACAGGTGAGTATAGAAACACAGGTGAATCTGTCTAACTACAGGTGAATCTGTCTAACACAGGTGAATCTATCTAACTACAGGTAAATCTATCTAAACACAGGTGAGTCTATCTAAATACAGGTGAATCTATATAAACACAGGTGAATCTATCTAAATCCAGGTGAATCTATCTAAATCCAGGTGAATCTATCTAACTACAGGTGAATCTATCTAACTACAGGTGAGTCTATCTAAACACAGGTGAATCTATCTAACTACAGGTGAGTCTATCTAAATACAGGTGAATCTATCTAAATACAGGTGAATCTATATAAACACAGGTGAATCTATCTAAATACAGGTGAATCTATCTAACTACAGGTGAATCTATCTAACTACAGGTGAGTCTATCTAAACACAGGTGAATCTATCTAACTACAGGTGAGTCTATCTAAATACAGGTGAATCTATCTAAATACAGGTGAGTCTATCTAAACACAGGTGAGTCTATCTAAACACAGGTGAATCTTTCTAACTACAGGTGAATCTATATAAACACAGGTGAATCTATCTAACTACAGGTGAGTCTATCTAAATACAGGTGAATCTATCTAAATACAGGTGAATCTATCTAACTACAGGTGAGTCTATCTAAACACAGCTGAATCTATCTAAATCCAGGTGAATCTGTCTAAATCCAGGTGAATCTATCTAAATACAGCTGAATCTATCTAAATACAGGTGAATCTATCTAAACACAGGTGAATCTGTCTAACTACAGGTGAATCTATCTAAACACAGGTGAGTCTATCTAAATACGGGTGAATCTATCTAAATCCAGGTGAATCTATTTAAATACAGGTGAATCTATCTAAATACAGGTGAATCTATCTAAATCCAGGTGAATCTATCTAAATACAGGTGAATCTATCTAAACACAGGTGAATCTATCTAAATCCAGGTGAATCTATCTAAATCCAGGTGAATCTATCTAAATACAGGTGAATCTATCTAAACACAGGTGAATCTATCTAAACACAGGTAAAAGGCTGAGAGGAAAAGTGATCCCTCTACCACAAGTCCTGTCATCACTCTCTGACATTCATTTACTCTCAATGCTCATCTGCCCTCTCCCTGCAAACATGAATAGGGTTCTCCTGCCAGGGGTTATCAGCGGATCAGGAATGGGGCGGGGGGTCAAAATACTCTGTGAACTCAATATTTCTATGAGAAATATGGTACAGGATAAAAATATAACATCTTATCCTCCATCTTGCCTGCCACATGGAAGTCAGAAGTTCCCTGCTTGTGTGGCTGATGCTCGTGAATGTGAGCTGCTCGTGGTAGCAGCACTAACTGAACGGGTGGCGCTGTGCCGACTGGGAGAGAAACGGAGAACGATGCCGCCCATGAGGCTGAAACCATACTGCTTGAAAATGCTTCAGCATGTTGGAGGCGTTTCTTTCCCCTGTACGAAAATATCTTCCCGCAACGGCTGCAGTTTGCAGTCCTGCTACTTTCTATGTGATCTGTGTGTAAGACGTGTCACACGTTGGAGCCTCTGCTGCAGCCGCAGGTCTCTGTGCTGTGTGAGAAACAGCACAACCAGCGGCGTGGGTAGTACAGCTACAGGGGCTGTGTGAGAAACAACACAACCAGCAGCGTGGGTAGTACAGCTGTACTACCCACGCTGCTGGTTGTGTGAGAAACAACACAACCAGCAGCGTGGGTAGTACAGCTACAGGGGCTGTGTGAGAAACAACACAACCAGCGGCGTGGGTAGTACAGCTGCAGGGGCTGGCAGCTGACGCTAGGCTTTAGAGAGTTTCCCCAACGCTCAATGCATTTCACTACCATCAGGACTGCCATCAGGACTACCATCAGGACTACCATCTGGATTACCATCAGGACTACCATCAGGACTACCACCAGGACTACCACCAGGACTACCATCAGGACTATCATCAGGACTACCACCAGGACTACCATCAGGACTGCCATCAGGACTACCATCAGGACTATCATCAGGACTACCATCTGGATTACCATCAGGACTACCATCAGGACTATCATCAGGACTACCATCAGGACTACCATCAGGACTACCATCTGGATTACCATCAGGATTACCATCTGGATTACCATCTGGATTACCATTAGGACTATCATCAGGACTACCATCAGGACTATCATCAGGACTACCATCAGGACTATCATCAGGACTATCATCTGGATTACCATCAGGACTGCCATCAGGACTATCATCAGGACTATCATCAGGACTACCATCAGAAATATTATCAGGACTATCATCAGGACTACCATCAGAAATATCATCAGGACTATCATCAGGACTACCATCAGGACTCAGGAACATTTATTTGTCATTTCATTTCATGCACCTGAAATAACATATCCTTTCCCCCAGCCCACTGCAGTGACACACAAAGACAAAAACACAACCAAACTACAAGAACACACATACATCCATACTACAAAACTATATAAACACATATATCCACCCACCCATCAGTCATGCAAGCCGCTTATCCTGCTCTCAGGGTCGCGGGGATGCTGGAGCCTATCCCAGCAGTCATTGGGTGGCAAGAGGGGAGACACCCTGGACAGACCGCCAGGCCATATCACCCACCCACACACCCACACACACACACCTAGGGACAATTTACTACGGCCGATTCACCTGACCTGCATGTCTTTGATCCACCAGACCTACATGTCTTTGATCCACCTGACCTACATGTCTTTGAGTCACCAGACTTGCATGTCTTTGAGTCACCTGACCTGCATGTCTTTGATCCACCAGACCTACATGTCTTTGATTCACCTGACCTGCATGTCTTTGATCCACCTGACCTACATGTCTTTGAGTCACCTGACCTACATGTCTTTGATCCACCAGACCTAGATGTCATTGAGTCACCAGACCTGCATGTCTTTGAGTCACCTGACCTGCATGTCTTTGATCCACCAGACCTACATGTCTTTGATTCACCTGACCTGCATGTCTTTGATCCACCTGACCTACATGTCTTTGAGTCACCTGACCTACATGTCTTTGATCCACCAGACCTACATGTCTTTGAGTCACCTGACCTACATGTCTTTGATCCACCAGACCTACATGTCTTTGAGTCACCTGACCTGCATGTCTTTGATCCACCAGACCTACATGTCTTTGATTCACCTGACCTGCATGTCTTTGATCCACCTGACCTACATGTCTTTGAGTCACCTGACCTACATGTCTTTGATCCACCTGACCTACATGTCTTTGAGTCACCTGACCTACATGTCTTTGATCCACCTGACCTACATGTCTTTGAGTCACCTGACCTGCATGTCTTTGATCCACCTGACCTACATGTCTTTGAGTCACCTGACCTACATGTCTTTGATTCACCTGACCTACATGTCTTTGAGTCACCTGACCTGCATGTCTTTGATCCACCAGACCTACATGTCTTTGAGTCACCTGACCTACATGTCTTTGAGTCACCTGACCTACATGTCTTTGAGTCACCTGACCTACATGTCTTTGAGTCACCTGACCTACATGTCTTTGAGTCACCTGACCTACATGTCTTTGATCCACCTGACCTACATGTCTTTGAGTCACCAGACTTGCATGTCTTTGAGTCACCTGACCTGCATGTCTTTGATCCACCAGACCTACATGTCTTTGATTCACCTGACCTGCATGTCTTTGATCCACCTGACCTACATGTCTTTGAGTCACCTGACCTACATGTCTTTGATCCACCAGACCTACATGTCTTTGAGTCACCAGACCTGCATGTCTTTGAGTCACCTGACCTACATGTCTTTGATCCACCAGACCTACATGTCTTTGAGTCACCTGACCTGCATGTCTTTGATCCACCTGACCTACATGTCTTTGAGTCACCTGACCTACATGTCTTTGATTCACCTGACCTACATGTCTTTGAGTCACCTGACCTGCATGTCTTTGATCCACCAGACCTACATGTCTTTGAGTCACCTGACCTACATGTCTTTGAGTCACCTGACCTACATGTCTTTGAGTCACCTGACCTACATGTCTTTGAGTCACCTGACCTACATGTCTTTGAGTCACCTGACCTGCATGTCTTTGAGTCACCTGACCTACATGTCTTTGAGTCACCTGACCTACATGTCTTTGATCCACCTGACCTACATGTCTTTGAGTCACCTGACCTGCATGTCTTTGATCCACCAGACCTACATGTCTTTGAGTCACCTGACCTACATGTCTTTGAGTCACCTGACCTACATGTCTTTGAGTCACCTGACCTACATGTCTTTGAGTCACCTGACCAACATGTCTTTGAGTCACCTGACCTACATGTCTTTGAGTCACCTGACCTACATGTCTTTGAGTCACCTGACCTACATGTCTTTGAGTCACCTGACCTGCATGTCTTTGAGTCACCTGACCTACATGTCTTTGAGTCACCTGACCTACATGTCTTTGAGTCACCTGACCTACATGTCTTTGGGCTGTGGGAGGAAACCACAGCACCTGGAGGAGACCCATGCAGACACGGGGAGAACATGCAAACTCCACACAGAGGATGACCTGGGACGACCCCCAAGGTTGGACTACCCCGGGGCTCGAACCCAGGACCTTCTTACTGTGAGGAGACCGTGCTAACCACTGCACCTTGCCGCCACGGAGCCACCCTGCTGAAACAGCCAGTTTCCTAAAGGTGACAAAACAACGCTGCCATTGGTACGTGGGCGATGATTAATGTCTACTATTGATCGTCCATCACTCCATGCCCATTACCTTGTGTGTGTGTGTGTGTGTGTGTGTGTGTGTGTGTGTGTGTGTGTGTGTGTGTGTGTGTGTGGATGGTGACCCCAGGTCAGGTTTTTCATTTATATCAGCGTGTAGCAAAAGACAGGTCCAATTAGCTTGGGTATTGGATGGATGTGCAGACAAATGAGCTTGAAAGCACACACCATGTGGGATTCTGGGTGCAGAGGTGTGATCAATACTTTGCACCAATGATCCAATCGATTCTTTAACCTATTAAGGTGAAGTCTTACCAATTAACAAATATTCACGTTAAAGGTTCCTACTGGAGAAACTTGACTTACATCAGAAAAAAAACACAAAAAAAAAATAAAAACTTGAATCTCCCACCCTCACCCAGGGCTGCACAGTTCTGGCTCAAATGAGGACCTAGATTATGTTGATGCCTAGATCACGATTATATATATATATATATATATATATATTGATTCATCCATGTTGGACGGTTTGGAGACAAAGCAAGAGAGACAAGATGGAGATGGTGTGGACATGTGTGGAGGAGAGATGCTGGGTATACTGGGAGAAGGATGCTGAATATGGAGCTGCCAGGGAAGAGGAGAAGAGGAAGGCCAAAGAGGAGGTTTATGGAGGTTGAGAGGGAGGACATGCAGGTGGCTGGTGTGACAGAGGAAGATGGAGAGGACAGGAAGAGATGGAAACGGATGATCCGCTGTGGCGCCCCCTAGCGGGAGCAACCAAAAGTACTAGTAGTAGTAGTAGTAGTAGTAGTAGTAGTGGTAGTAGTAGTAGTGCTGTAGTAGTAGTAGTAGTGGTGGTGGTAGTAGTAGTAGTTTAGTAGTAGCAGTAGTAGTAGTAGTGGTGGTGGTGGTAGTAGTAATAGTAGTGTAGTAGTAGCAGTAATAGTTGTAGTAGTGGTAGTAGTGGTGGTAGTAGTAGTGGTGTAGTAGTAGCAGTAGTAGTAATAGTAGTGGTGTAGTAGTAGTAGTGGTGGTAGTACTAGTAGTGATGGTAGTAGTAGTGGTGGTAGTAGTAGTAGTGATGGTAGTAGTAGTAGTACTAGTAGTAGTGGTGGTAGTAGTAGTAGTAGTAGTAGTGGTGGCAGTAGTAGTAGTGATGGTAGTAGTAGTAGTACTAGTAGTAGTGGTGGTAGTAGTAGTGATGGTAGTAGTAGTAGAAGTAGTGTGGTAGTAGTATTAGTAGAAGTAGTAGTGGTGGTAGTAGTAGTGGTGTAGTAGTAGTAGTAGTAGTAGTAGTGGTGTAGTAGTAGTAGTAGTGGTGGTAGTACTAGTAGTGATGGTAGTAGTAGTGGTGGCAGTAGTAGTACTGATGGTAGTAGTAGTAGTACTAGTAGTAGTGGTGGTAGTAGTAGTAGTGACGGTAGTAGTAGTAGTACTAGTAGTAGTGGTGGTAGTAGTAGTAGTAGTAGTAGTAGTGGTGGTAGTAGTAGTAGTGACGGTAGTAGTAGTAGTACTAGTAGTAGTGGTGGTAGTAGTAGTGGTGGTAGTAGTAGTAGTAGAAGTAGTGTGGTAGTAGTATTAGTAGAAGTAGTAGTGGTGGTAGAGGTAGTACATGTCCCTAACTTATGTCCCTACCACATGTCCCTAACAGGGTGGACCTCTCACAGCTCATGTGTAGCTTCCCCAGTACAAGCTGCTGAAGGCTGACCATGTCTTTTACCTTACATCATGTCAAAAACACGCAACATTTATTCTTTCTCCCCGAAACTGAGCACATGGAAGTCACCAACAGGCAGGACCGACTCGTGTGTGTCCCATCTGTGACGCAGGAAAACATGCGTTTCTTAAAATGTACGAACAAGTGACTCCAATACGTCTTCGTGCCATTTCAAGAGTTTCCAGCATATCGGGATAACATCATGAATCATATCTGGATGATTATCGGGATAATATGATGAATCATATCTGGATGATTATCGGGATAATATGATGAATCATATCTGGATGATTATCGGGATAACATCATGAATCATATCTGGATGATTATCGGGATAATATGATGAATCATATCTGGATGATTATCGGGATAATATCATGAATCATATCTGGATGATTATCGGGATAATATCATGAATCATATCTGGATGATTATCGGGATAATATCATGAATCATATCTGGATGATTATCGGGATAATATGATGAATCATATCTGGATGATTATCGGGATAATATGATGAATCATATCTGGATGATTATCGGGATAATATGATGAATCATATCTGGATGATTATCGGGATAATATGATGAATCATATCTGGATGATTATCGGGATAATATGATGAATCATATCTGGATGATTATCGGGATAATATGATGAATCATATCTGGATGATTATCGGGATAACATCATGAATCATATCTGGATGATTATCGGGATAATATGATGAATCATATCTGGATGATTATCGGGATAATATGATGAATCATATCTGGATGATTATCGGGATAATATCATGAATCATAATTATTTCGGCCAGGATCATTGTGACATGACATTTTCATATCGTCCCACCCCTAGATCCAATATGGACATTTCTATTAATGTATAATAATCTATTTATAATATGTATGTATATAAACTGTGATTAAGACACACGTATAGTTGTGCAGCCCTCGAGCAGCATCACAGAGTCCCCACAGACCCAGCTGGTGCAGGCTTTGGGTTTGGCTTGCCTGCCGGGTCCCACAGATGTTGTCGTTTGTGTAGGAGAGCGATGAAGGACGACAGGGTCTGCACCCTTCAGCAGCTCAGCACTCCCAGGAGGGCACGTCGGTGGATTAACCTGACTCACTGGGCCCGATGCCAATGCTCAATGAGCCGCCGCACTGGCCGCACAGCGTCTCCTCACCCACCTCAGCTGTAATGGTTCTGATGGACACTGGGGGGGGGGGGGGCTGAGAACATTACATGGTACAACTCCTTCCTACGGAAAAATATAAAGATCGGCTCAAGGGATGGACTAGAGTCCCAAAAACCACCTGGAAGCGTCTTCTTGTGAAATGGAGAAATGGGTGGTCTTACAGACTATTTGAGCGCCCTTACTTGCGTTGTCGCCTCCTGACTGCATCCCTGCTTGTGTTGTGTGTTTGTACGTCGTCACGTTGGATAAAAGCGTCCGCTACCTGCAACTGAACCTGTACGTTAAACGGAAGAGGCTGTAAAGTGTGCTGCTGGTCAGCAGTGTTACGGGTTGGAGAATGTGAAAGGTTGCAGCAACAGAACACTTGAGAGGTGTTCCAGTGTCTCAGGCCTCCCAGCTCCAGGACAAAACAACAAGAAGCACCTTGACCTTGGACTTCAGTCCTAAGTGGGTTAATCTGTGTACCTGGCTATGAGCCCGGTCTCTCCAGCAACTGCTGGACCAGGCTACGAGGCCGGTCTCTCCAGAAACTGCTGTACCTGGCTACGAGGCTGGTCTCTCCAGAAACTGCTGTACCCAGCTACGAGGCCGGTCTCTCCAGCAACTGCTGTACCTGGCTATGAGGCCGGTCTCTCCAGCAACTGCTGTACCTGGCTACAAGCCCGGTCTCTCCAGTAACTGCTGTACCCGGCTACGAGGCCGATCTCTCCAGAAACTGCTGTACCTGGCTACGAGGCTGGTCTCTCCAGCAACTGCTGTACCCAGCTACGAGGCCGGTCTCTCCAGCAACTGCTGTACCTGGCTACGAGCCCGGTCTCTCCAGCAACTGCTGGACCCGGCTACGAGGCCGGTCTCTCCAGCAACTGCTGTACCCAGCTACGAGGCCGGTCTCTCCAGAAACTGCTGGACCCGGCTACGAGGCCGGTCTCTCCAGCAACTGCTGTACCTGGCTACGAGCCCGGTCTCTCCAGCAACTGCTGGACCCGGCTACGAGGCCGGTCTCTCCAGAAACTGCTGTACCCGGGTATGAGGCTGGTCTCTCCAGCAACTGCTGTACCCGGCTACAAGCCCGGTCTCTCCAGCAACTGCTGTACCTGGCTACGAGGCCGGTCTCTCCAGAAACTGCTGTACCTGGCTACGAGCCCGGTCTCTCCAGCAACTGCTGTACCTGGCTATGAGCCCGGTCTCTCCAGCAACTGCTGTACCTGGCTATGAGCCCGGTCTCTCCAGCAACTGCTGTACCTGGCTACAAGCCCGGTCTCTCCAGTAACTGCTGTACCCGGCTACGAGGCCGATCTCTCCAGTAACTGCTGTACCTGGCTACGAGGCCGGTCTCTCCAGCAACTGCTGGACCCGGGTATGAGGCCCCGATCTCTCCAGCAACTGCTGTACCCGGGTATGAGGCCGATCTCTCCAGTAACTGCTGTACCCGGCTACAAGCCCGGTCTCTCCAGCAACTGCTGTACCCGGGTATGAGCCCGGTCTCTCCAGCAACTGCTGTACCTGGCTACGAGGCTGGTCTCTCCAGCAACTGCTGTACCTGGCTACGAGGCTGGTCTCTCCAGCAACTGCTGTACCCGGGTATGAGGCTGGTCTCTCCAGCAACTGCTGTACCCGGCTACGAGGCCGATCTCTCCAGTAACTGCTGTACCCGGGTATGAGGCCGGTCTCTCCAGCAACTGCTGTACCTGGCTACGAGGCCGGTCTCTCCAGCAACTGCTGTACCTGGCTACGAGGCTGGTCTCTCCAGCAACTGCTGTACCCGAGTATGAGCCCGGTCTCTCCAGTAACTGCTGTACCCGGCTACGAGGCCGGTCTCTCCAGCAACTGCTGTACCCGGCTACGAGGCCGGTCTCTCCAGTAACTGCTGTACCCGGCTATGAGGCCGGTCTCTCCAGCAACTGCTGTACCCGAGTATGAGCCCGGTCTCTCCAGCAACTGCTGTACCTGGCTACGAGGCTGGTCTCTCCAGCAACTGCTGTACCCAGCTACGAGGCCGGTCTCTCCAGCAACTGCTGTACCTGGCTACGAGGCCAATCTCTCCAGCAACTGCTGTACCCGGGTATGAGGCCGGTCTCTCCAGCAACTGCTGTACCCGGGTATGAGGCCGGTCTCTCCAGTAACTGCTGTACCCGGCTACGAGGCTGGTCTCTCCAGCAACTGCTGTACCCGGTAATGAGGTCGGTCTCTCCAGAAACTGCTGTACCCGGGTATGAGGCCGGTCTCTCCAGAAACCGCTGTACCCGGGTATGAGGACGGTCTCTCCAGAAACTGCTGTACCCGGGTATGAGGCCGGTCTCCCCATGCAGCAACATGTCTACATAGCTTATCTGCAGGCCCACAGCCACATACATGATGCATGTCAGTGGATCAATGAATGAGGACCTCATTTAAGATGTCCACTCAGATCTACTTCTAACCCCAATTTAAATTCAACATGCACCTTCACCACACCCTAACCCTGACCTCAACCACGCCCAACCCACACCTAACCTGAACCATCTCTGGCCTAACACTCAACACATCCATTTCTTCTTCTTTTCCCCCCTTTTTCTCTGCAATTGTACTTGGCCTATTACCCCACTCTTCCGAGCCGTCCC
>NC_079215.1:1959766-2007781 GCF_029633865.1 Lampris incognitus | reverse complement strand
GAAGGGAAGGAGAAGAGGGGAAGGAGGCTGTTGGGAGGAGGGAGGTTGGGGGACACAGTATAGACTGAAGGGAAGGAGAAGAGGGGAAGGAGGCTGTTGGGAGGAGGGAGGTTGGGGGACACAGTATAGACTGAAGGGAAGGAGAAGAGGGGAAGGAGGCTGTTGGAGGAGGGAGGTTGGGGGACACAGTATAGACTGAAGGGAAGGAGAAGAGGGGAAGGAGGCTGTTGGAGGAGGGAGGTTGGGGGACACAGTATAGACTGAAGGAAGGAGAAGAGGGGAAGGAGGCTGTTGGGAGGAGGGAGGTCTCTGGGGGACACAGTATAGACTGAAGGGAAGAGAAGAGGGGAAGGAGGCTGTTGGGAGGAGGGAGGTTGGGGGACACAGTATAGACTGAAGGGAAGGAGAAGAGGGGAAGGAGGCTGTTGGGAGGAGGGAGGTTGGGGACACAGTATAGACTGAAGGGAAGGAGAAGAGGGAGAAGGAGGCTGTTGGGAGGAGGGAGGTTGGGGGACACAGTATAGACTGAAGGGAAGGAGAAGAGGGAAGGAGGCTGTTGGGAGGAGGGAGGTTGGGGGACACAGTATAGACTGAAGGGAAGGAGAAGAGGGGAAGGAGGCTGTTGGGAGAGGGAGGTTGGGGGACACAGTATAGACTGAAGGGAAGGAGAAGAGGGGAAGGAGGCTGTTGGGAGGAGGGAGGTTGGGGGACACAGTATAGACTGAAGGGAAGGAGAAGAGGGGAAGGAGGCTGTTGGGAGGAGGGAGGTTGGGGGACACAGTATAGACTGAAGGGAAGGAGAAGAGGGGAAGGAGGCTGTTGGGAGGAGGGAGGTGGGGGACACAGTATAGACTGAAGGGAAGGAGAAGAGGGGAAGGAGGCTGTTGGGAGGAGGGAGGTTGGGGGACACAGTATAGACTGAAGGGAAGGAGAAGAGGGGAAGGAGGCTGTTGAGGAGGAGGGAGGTTGGGGGACACAGTATAGACTGAAGGGAAGGAGAAGAGGGGAAGGAGGCTGTTGGGAGGAGGAGGTTGGGGACACAGTATAGACTGAAGGGAAGGAGAAGAGGGGAAGGAGGCTGTTGGGAGGAGGGAGGTTGGGGGACACAGTATAGACTGAAGGGAAGGAGAAGAGGGGAAGGAAGCTGTTGGGAGGAGGGAGGTTGGGGGACACAGTATAGACTGAAGGGAAGGAGAAGAGGGGAAGGAGGCTGTTGGGAGGAGGGAGTTGGGGGACACAGTATAGACTGAAGGGAAGGAGAAGAGGGGAAGGAGGCTGTTGGGAGGAGGGAGGTTGGGGGACACAGTATAGACTGAAGGGAAGGAGAAGAGGGGAAGGAGGCTGTTGGGAGGAGGGAGGTTGGGGGACACAGTATAGACTGAAGGGAAGGCCCACAGTGGAGGTGTGGTACTTTGTTAAACCTAGATAAGCTTGTTGATCATGATACAGAATACATACGTACACCGTACCATATATTCACACACCACACACACACCACACACACACACACCACACACACACCAAACACACACACACACACACACACACCACACACACACACCACACACACACCAAACACACCACACGCAAACACACACACCACACACACACACCAAACACACCACACCAAACACACACACACCACACACACACCAAACACACACACACCAAACACACCACACCAAACACACACCACACACACACCACACACACACACCACACCACACACACACACCAAACACACCATACCAAACACACACACACACACCACACACACACACAAACACACACACACCAAACACACCACACACACACACACACCACACCACACACACACACCACACACACACACACACACCAAACACACCATACCAAACACACACACACACCACACACACACCACACACGACACACCACACCACACACACACCACACACACACACACACACCAAACACACCATACCAAACACACACACACACCACACACACACCACACACACACACCACACCACACCACACACCACACCACACACACACACCACACACCAACACACCATACCAAACACACACACACACCACACACACACCACACACACCACACACACACCACACACACACACACACACCACACCAAACACACACACACACACACCACACACACACCAAACAAACGGGGCTGAGCTGCATCTGCCCCACGGGGCTGAGCTGCATCTGCCCCATGGGGCTGAGCTGCCATCTGCCCCGGCGTCACAGAAGTGTGGTAACAAACGGACACTGTTCTCCTGAGCCATCCCTGAGCTGACTCCCTAAAACCAGCAGCATGGTTCTCCTGAGGGTGCAGCTACCACGCCGGCCTCAGACCTCTGCACCCCCCCAGCTGAGTCACCGCTGCAGTCTGTTCAAGCTAACCCGGCCCCTGGACGAGCTCGCTGCCTGCCAGTGGATTCCTGAGACCCAATCACATTAGTGCAGCTAATGCTCCAGACGCTGCCGGCAGCGTTAGCTGGGGCAGAGGAAGCCTGTGACTAATACGCCGGTTGAAGCTGTGCTGCCTAATGAGTTTGAGACGGCAGCAGCTCGGACCGGCAGCACGGCGCAGCTGCTGGACATCCATCCGCAAACATTAAGCAGCATTTATGGGAGGGCGTCAGATGACTTGTGCACTGTGAGGGCTGGAGATCCATTTAAGAAATAGACAAACAAGGGGCGTCTGGGTGGTGTAGCGGGCTATTTCCTTGCCTACCAACACGGGGATCGGCGGTTTGAATCCCCGTGTTTCCTCCGGCTTGGTCGGAGCGTCCCTACAGACACAATTAGCCGTGTCTGCGGGTGGGAAGCCAGATATGGGTATGTGTCCTGGTCGCTGTATTAGCGCCTCCTCTGGTCGGTCAGGGTACCTGTTCAGGGGGAGGGGGAACTGGGGGGAATAGCGTGATCCTCCCATGCGCTACGTCCCCCTGGTGAAACTCCTCACTGTCAGGTGAAAAGAAGCGGCTGGTGACTCCACATGTATGGGAGGGAGACATGTGGTAGTCTGCAGCCCTCCTGGATCAGCAGAGGTGGTGCAGCAGAGACCGGGACGGCTCGGAAGAGTGGAGTAATTGGCTGAATACAATTGGGAGAAAAATGGGGGGGACATTTTTTTGCACATCAAGTGTTGTAGACATTGTAGTCACAGACTGTTGTAATAAAGCGACCTCTTCATGGAGTCGATAGTGCGAGTGTAGAATTCCTTTAAAGTGTGCTGTGATGATGTAAAGCAAGACAAAAGGCCCATCACACAACTTACATTTTGCCAGGTTTTTTGCAGAGCTCTCAAATAAATTTTAAAACCACTTGGGTTTAGAAAATCCTCCCTGGTTAACAACATGTAGGAATACAGGTACAGTTTCAAAGGTGACAAAATGCACTATTAATAAAAATCAGTATTGCTGTGTAGGAATGTGCAGTCACACTGTTGTCATTGTTTGTCAAGTTAATTTTAATGACATAGTTATAAGTAGTTATGAAATAAGAGAGTTTTTATCTAAAATGTCCCAATTATGGGACATAAGAGATAAAATGCGTACAGATTCACAGACTGTGCCACAGAATCTATCATATCATTTCGCAGTATTTTCAGTATGGTTCTAATCAGCCTGAGTGATGAGGTTAACAGGTTCAATTTGCTCCCCATTAAGGAGCTCTGCATGCACACTTTCAGCCAAACTCAGCATCTTATGGCCTCTTAAGCTCGAGGTAACAAGCTACAGTAATGGGGATAGTTCCGCCTCTCCATAAGTTTATACTGCCAACCTTAATTATGCTACCGTGCAACGTGCCAGCCACTTTGGTAGCCAAGCGGAACATCTAAAAGCCTCAAATGCTCAGCCTGACAAACGCTGCATCCATAACGATGTTTAGCCTTTCAACCTAACCCTAACCCTAATGCTTGTGACATGTCTCCATGTAAGGCCCAACCCTAATGCTTATGACATGTCTCCATGTCAGGCCTAGCCTTAACCCTAACCCTAACGCTAACGCTTGTGACATGTCTCCATGTCAGGGCTAACCCTAACCCTAACGCTTGTGAAATGTCTCCATGTCAGGCCTAACCCTAACTATAAACCTAACCCTAACCCTAATGCTAACGCTTGTGACATGTCTCCATGTAAGGCCTAACCCTAACCCTAACGCTTGTGAAATGTCTCCATGTCAGGCCTAACCCTAACTATAAACCTAACCCTAACCCTAATGCTAACGCTTGTGACATGTCTCCATGTAAGGCCTAACCCTAATCCTAACCCTAACGGTGATGCTAACGTTTGTGACATGTCTCAATGTAAGGCCTAACCCTAATCCTAACGCTAACGCTTGTGACTTGTCTCCATGTAAAGCCTAATCCTAATCCTAACGCTAATGCTAAAGCTTGTGACTTGTCTCCATGTAAGGCCTAACCCTAATCCTAACCCTAACGGTAATGCTAACGTTTGTGACATGTCTCAATGTAAGGCCTAACCCTAATCCTAACGCTAACGCTTGTGACTTGTCTCCATGTAAGGCCTAATCCTAATCCTAACCCTAACGCTAATGCTAAAGCTTGTGACTTGTCTCCATGTAAGGCCTAACCCTAACCCTAATGCTAACGCTTGTGACATGTCTCCATGCAAGGCCTAACCCTAACCCTAACGCTAATGCTAAAGCTTGTGACATGTCTCCATGTAAGGCCTAACCCTAACCCTAATGCTAACGCTAATGCTGACGCTTGTGACATGTCTCCATGTCAGGACTAACCATAACCCTAACGCTAATGCTAACACTTGTGACATGTCTCCATGTAAGGCCTAACCCTAACCCTAATGCTAACGCTAACACTTGTGACATGTCTCCATGTCTGGCCTAACCCTAACCCTAACGCTAACGCTAACACTTGTGACATGTCTCCATGTCTGGCCTAACCCTAACCCTAACCCTAACGCTAATGCTAACGCTTGTGAAATGTCTCCATGTAAGGCCTAACCCTAACCCTAATGCTAACGCTTGTGACATGTCTCCATGTCAGGCCTAACCCTAACCCTAATGCTAACGCTTGTGACATGTCTCCATGTCAGGCCTAACCCTAACCCTAACGCTAATGCTAATGCTAACACTTGTGACATGTCTCCATGTAAGGCCTAACCCTAACCCTAACCCTAATGCTTGTGACACGTCTCCATGTCAGGTCTGCTATCTCTCAGTGCATACTAAGCTAAAAAGCTGCGAGTCTTTCAGCTTCTAATGGGAGCCTACAACACTGACACCACTCTGCAGCCATGTTTACAGCACGCCACATCACAGGCCAGTGTCGACTCTCGTGCCCAGGTCTCTCTGACACATGGCAAGCCCCCAGGTTGTAATTTGAGAGTTGCTGGTCTGAATCCATTTAGAGACTGGGTGGGTAAATTGCATCATTAACAATTTCCCCTCTCTCAACAGTTGCAGCTGATGGTGCCATTAAGTTAAAAAAAAGAAAGCCAGATGGCTTCGGTGTTCAGTGCTCAGCAGCAAACAGACTGTGGTCGCTCTTGGTTGCTCTCTGAATGTGAAGATGGGCCTTTCTAGAAAGACCCTCCTGGACAATTCAGTTGTTAAGTGGTACAGAGTATTTTGCTGTTGTCTGGAGAGTGCATATTTGCACAGGCATTCTTCACTTCTGCACTTTGACCTTGATGTTGAATAATCTTCTTTCAATCGCTTTGCTGGGGGGCATCCGGTGGTCTATTCCGTTGCCTACCAACACGGGGATCGCTGGTTCAAATCCCTGTGTTATGTCCGGCTTGGTCGGGTGTCCCTACAGACACAATTGGCCGTGTCTGCAGGTGGGAAGCAGGATGTGGGTATGTGTCCTGGTCACTGCACTAGCACCTCCTCTGGTCGGTCAGGACGCCTGTTCAGGGGGGAGGAGGAACTGGGGGGAATAGCGTGATCCTCCCACGTGCTACGTCCCCCTGGTGAAACTCCTCACTGTCAGGTGAAAAGAAGCGGCTGGTGACTCCACATGTATGGGAGGAGGCATGTGGTAGTCTGCAGCCCTCCCCGGATCAGCAGAGGGGGCGGAGCAGAGACCGGGATGGCTTGGAGTAGTGGGGTGATTGGCCAGGTGCAATTGGGGAGAAAAAGGGGGCAAAAAAATCAACAAAAAAACCCCTCTGCCCCCTACATCCTGTTGTTTATTGTTGTCCATCAGTGCTTTGGTGTTGTGTGCATTTGTGTCAGGGACACAAAAACACTCGGAGCTCTGAAAGTCCAGCGAAATGAATGAAGCCATTTAGGGTTTTTCACACCCTGGTAACAAAAGTGCAGCGTTCTCTGACAGGCGTCCCTGCGTGTCGTGCGTTTCCAAGGGGAAAACCGCTCAGAGGTTTGAAAGGAGCAGTGTGACACACACAGAGCCCGTTGTGTTGTGTTTTCTCCTTAAACCGAGACGTTTACCTCTCTAACAGTGAAGCACAGGATCACAGCTGGCAGGGGCTGAGCTGCAGGGACGCTGTTGGTTGTGGTCCACAAGGACTTGCAAGGACAAGTACCCCACATTCCCACAAGGAATCAAACCACAAAGTATTTTATTTGGTGTTGCAACCACACACACACAAAAAGAAGCACACCCACGAGGACAACAGGTATGGGAGATAAAGTAAAACAACACATGCACCCAGGTAACACTAGTGCAGAGCAACTGCAACCCACACAACTCCTACACAAAACGGCACCTGAAACGAACCGACACAAATTTAGAACCCGAATCAAACAAATGAGAAGCTTCAGGAACAAGGTGGGGGAGCACGCTCTCCACCCTACCGGAGGTGGACGGCTGGGAACGTCTCAGCCTCGGGCTGCGGACTAGAGTTATAAATGTATGAAGAGCCACCAGCAAAACCTGCAGCTACAGCAAGACCTGCAGCTACAGCAAAACCTGCAGCTACGGCAAGACCTGCAGCTACGGCAAGACCTGCAGCTACGGCAAGACCTGCAGCTACGGCAAGACCTGCAGCTACGGCAAGACCTGCAGCTACGGCAAAACCTACAGCTACGGCAAGACCTGCAGCTACGGCAAGACCTGCAGCTACAGCAAAACCTGCAGCTACGGCAAGACCTGCAGCTACGGCAAAACCTGCAGCTACGGCAAGACCTGCAGCTACAGCAAACCTGCAGCTACGGCAAGACCTGCAGCTACAGCAAAACCTGCAGCTACGGCAAGACCTGCAGCTACGGCAAGACCTGCAGCTACGGCAAGACCTGCAGCTGCAGCAGCACGAGCTGCATCCATTCCACATGGTACAGGGACATGCACAGACAATGGAGGGAAGAAAGAAAATACAGGCAGACATAAAGACAGACAGACAGACAGACAGACAGACAGACAGACAGACAGACAGACAGACAGACAGACAGACAGACGGATGGACAGATAGATAGATAGATAGATAGATAGATAGATAGATAGATAGATAGATAGACGGATAGATAGATAGATAGATAGATAGATAGATAGATAGATAGATAGATAGATAGATAGATAGATAGACGGATAGATAGATAGATAGAACCATACACACAAACATACATGCAGGTAGAAGATAAAACTAAAACGTTAGAACTGGTCTTTGCTTGAGCGAGCTACCGGTGACAGCATTTGTGTGGTGATGGTGATGAAATGACGTGCTAAATGACATGTTAATGCTAAATGACATGTTAATGCTAAATGACATGTTGCTGCTAAATGACATGTTGATGCTAAATTACATGTTAATGCTAAATGACATGTTAATGCTAAATGACATGTTGATGCTAAATGACATGTTAATGCTAAATGACATGTTGCTGCTAAATGACATGTTGATGCTAAATGACATGTTAATGCTAAATGACATGTTGATGCTAAATGACATGTTAATGCTAAATGACATGTTGATGCTAAATGACATGTTAATGCTAAATGACATGTTGATGCTAAATGACATGTTGATGCTAAATGACATGTAATGCTAAATGACATGTTGATGCTAAATGACATGTTGATGCTAAATGACATGTTAATGCTAAATGACATGTTGATGCTAAATGACATGTTAATGCTAAATGACATGTTGATGCTAAATGACATGATGATGCTAAATGACATGTAATGCTAAATGACATGTTGATGCTAAATGACATGTTGATGCTAAATGACATGTAATGCTAAATGACATGTTGATGCTAAATGACATGCTAAGCTAGGTGCAGAGTTCTTCCCTTCTCTCTTTCTTCCGTCACCTCTTTGAAAATGTGCCGTTGTAATTACCCAAGTTTTTTTTTATTTTGTTGCTCTCTACCAAATGAACCCTGGTGACAAGTCTACTGCTGCTGTCAATCACAGCAGAACTTAGGCGGGGGGGGTGAGAGAGGGAGAAGGGAGAGGGAGCGAGAGGGACAGGGACACAGAGGGAGAGAGATGGGAGAGAGAGACAGAGGAAGAGAGGGGAGAGAGGGGGAGAGAGAGGGAAAGAGGGAAAGAGAGACAGACAGAGGAAGAAAGAGGGAAAGAGGGAGAGGGAGAGGGAGGGCAGAAGAGAGAGGTAGGGAGAGACAGAGAGAGGGAGAGAGGGAGAGGGAGGGCAGAAGAGAGAGGTAGGGAGAGACAGAGAGAGGGAGAGGGAGGGCAGAAGAGAGAGGTAGGGAGAGACAGAGAGAGGGAGAGAGGGAGAGGGAGAGGGAAAGGGAGAAAGAGAGAGAGAGGGAGGAAGGGAGAGGGAGCAAGAGGGACAGGGACACAGAGGGAGAGAGAGGGAGAGGGAAAGAGAGACAGACAGACAAAGAAAGAGGGAAAGAGGGAGAGGGAGGGCAGAAGAGAGAGGTAGGGAGAGGGAGAGAGAAGGAGAGAGGGAGAGGGAGGGCAGAAGAGAGAGGTAGGGAGAGACAGAGAGAGGGAGAGGGAGGGCAGAAGAGAGAGGTAGGGAGAGACAGAGAGAGGGAGAGAGGGAGAGGGAAAGGGAGAAAGAGAGAGAGAGGGAGGAAGGGAGAGGGAGCAAGAGGGACAGGGACACAGAGGGAGAGAGAGGGAGAGAGAGACAGAGGAAGAGAGGGAGAGAGAGGGAGAGGGAAAGAGAGACAGACAGACAAAGAAAGAGGGAAAGAGGGAGAGGGAGGGCAGAAGAGAGAGGTAGGGATAGACAGAGAGGGGGAGAGAAAGTAATTGTACCATAACTCATTGATGTCAGTCAGCCAAAGGTCCAATAACAAACTACACAGCGTGAGCTGGTCTACAAACTGCACCATCATAACAGTTTAAGGCAAACGACAAACAAACATCACGCCGCCATCAGACGCCAAGACCCAACGTGGACCAAGAGACGACTCGAGAGCTGTACTTCTGAGCTGCAGGCGCTGGAACCTTCAACCCATCTGGTCTCACAGCTTCACGGCTTCTCAGCATCTGCTGTGATGTCTCTGCCTGGCTCAGAAAGAGCAAATGGTCCAGACCCCAGGCGGCGCCGCCTCATGGACCGATGTCCCCCACGAAATGAAGTTATGAGGGCTATTGATAGAAAAGTACTGCAAACCCTGTGCCGGAGAAACAGATCTGGCAAACAGGAGCGGAGGGCCCGTGCCACCATTCCAGGTGGTATGTGGGCCAGATGGAAGTGTCGGGTGTGGGACGGGTCCGGGCCAGATGGAAGTGTCGGGTGTGGGACGGGTCCGGGCCAGATGGAAGTGTCGGGTGTGGGACGGGTCCGGGCCAGATGGAAGTGTCGGGTGTGGGACGGGTCCGGGCCAGATGGAAGTGTCGGGTGTGGGACGGGTCCGGGCCAGATGGAAGTGTCGGGTGTGGGACGGGTCCGGCCAGATGGAAGTGTCGGGTGTGGGACGGGTCCGGGCCAGATGGAAGTGTCGGGTGTGGGACGGGTCCGGGCCAGATGGAAGTGTCGGGTGTGGGACGGGTCCGGGCCAGATGGAAGTGTCGGGTGTGGGCCGGGTCCGGGCCAGATGGAAGTGTCGGGTGTGGGACGGGTCCGGGCCAGATGGAAGTGTCGGGTGTGGGACGGGTCCGGGCCAGATGGAAGTGTCGGGTGTGGGACGGGTCCGGGCCAGATGGAAGTGTCGGGTGTGGGACGGGTCCGGGCCAGATGGAAGTGTCGGGTGTGGGACGGGTCCGGGCCACAGCAGTTTTGCTATCTGGGCTTCAAAATGAGGAACAAGGCGTCCTCACCCCCGTAAAAAGGGTAAAAGCCTTGGTGACGTCAGCACACCTGAGGTCTGTTTGCACAGATGAGGTATTTTGGGGGACTGTCGCTCCACTGGACAGGGACCGGGTCCACCAAGTGCTCCATGGCAGTCTTCCCAAACACTCACTCCACCTGAAGACGGGGGGACGGCACGCACACAGGTCTGTATTTCATTTCCTGAAGACGTGACGAAGGGAAATAAAATGACCTCAAGTGAATTATGGCATGATGTCATCCGAGAGGCCCTCGGCATTACATAAGAGCAGGCAACGAGCGCCTACCTCGGTGAGCCTGTGAGCACTTCAGCAGACGAGTGCTCTCGTGCAACACACAGCCACTTGAGCCGCTCGTATTTATACCGCTTCCCCGTAGGAAACCAAACGAAACGCCACCGTGGCACCATCTGGTCCGACTGACGTCGAAATGTAACATGAACACATGCAAGCAAAAGCCAATATCGAATTCCAAAGGAGAGATGAGTCAGAGAATGTCAGCAGGAAGTTCGAGTAATGTTGCAAATAAGTTTATTTGATTTTTTATGAAGGCCGTTTAGCAGGACTAACTCCAACATGAATGTATTTCTGTTATTTACGCCATGCAATGACCCAAACGATGGAGCAATAGTTTACTATGTCAACAACAGTTCACTACAGGGGCAGCCGGCTGGCGTGGTGGTCTACTCTGTCGCCTACCAACACGGGGATCGCCGGTTCGAACCCCCGTGTTACCTCCGGCTTGGTCGGGCGTCCCTACAGACACAGTTGGGCGTGTCTGTGGGTGGGGAGCCGGATGTGGATATGTGTCCTGGTCGCTGCACTAGCGCCTCCTCTGGTCGGTCGGGGCGCCTGTTCAGGGGGGAGGGGGAACTGGAGGGTGGGGGGTAGCATGATCCTGCTACGTGCTACGCCCCCCTGGTGAAACTCCTCACTGTCAGGTGGAAAGAAGCGGCTGGTGACTCCACCTGTATGGGAGGAGGCATGTGGTAGTCTGCAGCCCTCCTGGATCAGCAGAGGGGGTGGAGCAGAGACCGGGACGGCTCGGGAGAGTGGGGTAGTTGGCCAAGTACAACTGGGGAGAAAGGGGGGGGGTAGTTCACTATGGCAGCCTAAGTACTTCACAGGGTCTTCTTCACCTATTGAAGGCCGCGGTCCGTCTGAGTGTGTGTTGATAATCCTCTTTGTGTCGTCCATGACAGACCAACGTAGTGTGTATGCTTCTCCTCACTGACTGAGACGGCCTACCAGACCGACCCCACTTTGACCCCTTGTTTTTGTCATGATCACGGGGAGCCGAGGGGAAAAGGGGAAAAGTGAAAATTTTCCAAGGAATTCAGCTTGGATTGTTTTGTTTGGCTCTGGAAGACGGCATCCCATGGTAGAAAAATCAATTATTTCAGAAATTCCTGAGAAAACCCCAGAGGATTATGGGTAAACTGACATAACGGCTTCATCCCCACAGCAAGCCCGGTGCATGACAGCCTGCACAGCATGCAGCTGGCTGTCCACTGACACAAACAGTGACTTTTAAAAGTACCGACACTGGACTGACCCGGGTATAGTGCCCTCATATGAAAGGGCTAGCGACACATACTATATCTAACATGTTTTCCAAAGGCTCTGATACCATACCACCTAGAAATATATTACAAATGTATGCAAACCGTACACCGCCCCAAAATAAAGGTCAAAATTGTTGGCTGCCGAAAGCCAAATGAAAAGAAAAAAAATGCATAAAATAAACTTTCTCCCATCTTTCCTCCAACATACACAACCATGCAAACACAGCAGGGCCCGCATCACCACAGGCTGGGCTTTGTTTCACATGCTTCCCCTCCAAAGAGGTTGTGTTATTGTTGTGTTGGCGTGTTTCTCAAGTGGCCATCCAGATGTAAAGACATGCCGTTGGGAGAGGACTTATTTCACAGCAGTGCTGTGGCCGCGGTACGAAGAGCGATTCAGCCGCAGCAGTCATCATCGCACAATTCATGCCTTTATAGCGGTGTGTTATCAAACTTCATGATTTACATGGTGATGATTTCTACAAATCCTGCAAGTTCATGAATCAACCAGTCAGTCAGTCATTACTGATGAACATTATTCATCGCGTCGGATCCCAGGGCATCTCTTATGATGGAGAACCGATGGAGATGTTCCTTCATTTTGGGGGTGGGAGGGGGACAGGAGTGTCCACTGACTTTTGATTTTACTGCATAAAAAAAAATTAAACACATTTTGGACTCGGGGTGTAAGAAGATATCGATACACGGGAGTATGAGTATCGCGATACTATCTTTCACAACACCGTATCGACTTTCAAAAACACTGCATCGATTCTTAAAACGACACAAAAAGAGGTGGCAGTTGCATGACTTGGCGGCATGGTGGTGCAGTGGTTAGCACTGTTGCCTCACAGTAGGTCCTGGGCTCGAACCCCCGGGTTTTCCAACCTTAGCGGGGGGGGGGGGGTCATCCCAGGTCGTCCTCTGTGTGGAGTTTGCATGTTCTCCCCGTGTCTGTGGTGGGGTTTCTCCGGGTGCTCCGGTTTCCCCCACCATCAAAAAAACATGCATGTTAGGGTTAGTACTCCTGTCTGTGCCCCTGAGCAAGGCATGGCAAGACGGATTGGAGGTAGTCCCTGGGCGCTGCACGGCGGCTGCCCACTGCTCCTAGCTACACAGCTAGCATGGTTACATGCAGAGCAGAATTTCCCCACGGGGACCAATGAAGTATATTAAAAAAAAAATTAAAAATTAAAAAAGACTTCATAATATTGTTTCCATCTCTGACCACTAGGTGGCAGGTGCAGTATTGCAACAGGGCTGCAGAGAACTACAACAGCGACCGCTTCCAGTGCTGCACTAAAGTGATTACTCTGATTTTATCCACATTGAGGTGCTTTCTTTAACTTTTTTTTTAATTTCGACATGTGGCAACACCCTGCAGTGTCTGTCGCATCATGACATACTCACATATCACAAAACAATAAACTGTGACACACTGTGGCATCATGACACAGATCCTCCTACCAACTCCTGCTGATGTGCAGCTCCATTCAGATCCTCATTGTGCAGAATACACCACCTCGTGACTCCTCTGGCACAATGTGGACCCTGCAGCATGCACAACACGTCAGACGTTGCACCGCGTTACTGCAAAGGCAGACTGCATTGTCTTAATGGGCGGCCACAAGCTGGTAGTATTAAATCCGGGGGGAGGGGGGAGGGGGGAGGAGGGGAGGGGGGGTGCATTCCTGCCGGCTGAGGGAACTAACCAAAAACACTGTCGAGGGCTTATTGTATCGCTTAAGGAAGGAGGATCTAAAAAGATGTCAGGAATTGGACACTTAACAAAACAAAAACAAAACGGGGGGGGGGGGTACATGTTCCAGACTTGCACAATCCCAAACATCCTGTGTGCCTGTGTAAAGCCTGCAGGGGGCTGGCCATTCATTCAGATTTAGTGTTAATCATCTTCCGTTTGGTATTGCAAAGGAAATTCAAATATTGCCATATTGTGGTACGCAGTGTTGTTGTGTAAAGAAACGATAACGGGACTCTACCAGCTGACCGTTGTGTCGTATTTATGGCTAGCCTGCAGACCTCCGTGTGGTTATCATGAAAACTTATTGCCCACATCACCAGGCCTCATCTGCAGCCGCTCCCGCTAAAGCCACTCATTACACCGGCTGGTGTGCGAGACGAGGCAGGAAGTAATGACCTGGTGTTCATTACCAGCCTCATCTCAGACGACGGCCTGCGCCCGCCCGCCCGAGGGAGGACACGCCGGGCCGCACCAGCGCCACAACACCCCCCAGCTCCAACTAACCAAGTTAAACCGACCAGAGCCGCACCGCACAGCCGAGCGCTGCGGATCTGTGTGAAGGAGAAGGCGGTGAGATAAACTGGTTTATCTGGCACAATGGCTCTCGGAGCCTCCATCCACCTGAAACTGCACCAGTACCGACACAGAACCACCGTCAGGACGGAGAGCCTGCACCCAAAAGACACCATGATGACAGCAAAGCAGGAATAATGCTCAATGATGCACGCACACACACACACACAACGACACACACACACACACACACAACAACACAGTGAGATAAACTGGTTTATCTGGCACAATGGCTCTCGGAGCCTCCATCCACCTGAAACTGCACCAGTACCGACACAGAACCACCGTCAGGACGGAGAGCCTGCACCCAAAAGACACCATGATGACAGCAAAGCAGGAATAATGCTCAATGATGCACACACACACACACAACAACACACACACACACACACACACACACACACACACAACAACAACACACACACACACACACACAACAACACAGTGAGATAAACTGCTGGGGCAGAGGGGGGATGTATAATGCAAGGAGAGAGGGAGAGAGGGAGGGGGGAGAGAGGGGGGAGGGGGAGAGGGAGGGAGAGGGGAGAGAGAGAGTGAGGGGGAGAGAGGGAGAGAGAGGGTGGGGGGAGAGAGGGGGGGAGAGGGAGAGAGAGAGAGTGGGGGGAGAGAGAGGTAGAGAGAGGGAGAGGGGAGAGAGAGAGAGAGAGAGAGAGAGTGGGGGGAGAGAGAGGTAGAGAGAGGGAGAGGGAGAGAGAGAGAGAGAGAGAGAGAGAGAGAGAGAGAGAGAGTGGGGGGAGAGAGAGAGTGAGGGGGGAGAGAGAGAGGGAGAGAGAGGGTGGGGGGAGAGAGGGGGCGGAGAGGGAGAGAGAGAGAGTGGGGGGAGAGAGAGGTAGAGAGAGGGAGAGGGAGAGAGAGTGGGGGGAGAGAGAGGTAGAGAGAGAGAGAGGAGGGGGGGAGAGAGAGAGAGAGAGAGAGGGAGAATGAATAACTAATCAAAGCGAGTGGTAATTCTGATAGGCCTGCCCTGGACATGGACAATACACAGGTTTTCATCCACATCAGCCCCCCACCCCCCCCCCCCATAAAGCACACTCTTCTGCACCACCACAACGTGACGCGTCCTCTGCTAAAACACCACCACCCACCACCAGCACCACCAGCAGCACCAGCAGCACCACCAGCACCACCAGCAGCACCACCGGCACCACCAGCACCAGCAGCACCACCAGCACCACCAGCAGCACCAGCAGCAGCATGAACCAGGAGCGATGCTTAGTGGTTATGGCTTCATTCCTCATTTTATTTTATTTTAAGTTTTTTTTTATTAATTTTTTTTCAAGGAAAACAAACTGAACTGAACGATTGCGGGTGAAAGACTCTATGATTTGTTTTTAACATTTTAACATCGCCGAACCCCATTTACTCACATCCTGCTCCCCTCCATCTACTCCTAGCCCGCCCCGCAGGCCCCTTCTCGCAGCAGCACTCAACCACACGACGCCAGCTTGGATGTCGACACGAAAAAGGAAACTAAAGAAAAAGTGGACTGGTAAAACACACAGACAAAAAAATAGAAAATTATGTTCTATTACTTTCTGTATCTATTCTACTTTTTATATTTATTTATGTCATATCTCTATATTAGTTTTATCTATTTATTTACATTGTTTTTATTTATTTAATTTTTATTTTATTATATATTATCATATTATTATATTATATACTGTTTTTATTTTGCCGTGGCGACCCCTGATAAACAAAAGCAGCTGGAAGAAGAAGAAGAAGAAGAAGAAGAAGAAGAAGAAGATTCCTCATTTCCATCTTTATCTCAAAACGCCTGTGCAGCGTCTGAGTTTTCTATTTTGCCATGTGTGCGATGTGTGATGTATTGTTGTGTGTGATGTATTGTTGTGTGTGATGTATTGCTGTGTGTGATGTATTGTTGTGTGTGATGTATTGCTGTGTGTGATGTATTGTGTGTGCGATGTATTGTTGTGTGTGATGTATTGCTGTGTGTGATGTATTGCTGTGTGTGATGTATTGTTGTGTGTGATGTATTGTTGTGTGTGATGTATTGTTGTGTGTGATGTATTGCTGTGTGTGATGTATTGTTGTGTGTGATGTATTGTTGTGTGTGATGTATTGCTGTGTGTGATGTATTGCTGTGTGTGATGTATTGTTATGTGTGATGTATTGTTATGTGTGATGTATTGTTGTGTGTGATGTATTGTTGTGTGTGATGTATTGCTGTGTGCGATGTATTGTTGTGTGCGATGTATTGTGTGCGATGTATTGTTGTGTGCGATGTATTGTTGTGTGTGATGTATTGTTGTGTGTGATGTATTGTTGTGTGTGATGTATTGTTGTGTGTGATGTATTGTTGTGTGTGATGTATTGTTGTGTGTGATGTATTGCTGTGTGTGATGTATTGCGGTGTGTGATGTATTGTTGTGTGCGATGTATTGCTGTGTGCGATGTATTGTTGTGTGCGATGTATTGTGTGTGATGTATTGCTGTGTGTGATGTATTGCTGTGTGTGATGTATTGTTGTGTGTGATGTATTGCTGTGTGTGATGTATTGTTGTGTGTGATGTATTGTTGTGTGCGATGTATTGCTGTGTGCGATGTACTGTTGTGTGCGATGTACTGTTGTGTGCGATGTACTGTTGTGTGCGATGTATTGTGTGTGATGTATTGCTGTGTGTGATGTATTGTTGTGTGTGATGTATTGCTGTGTGCGATGTATTGCTGTGTGCGATGTATTGTTGTGTGCGATGTATTGTGTGTGCGATGTATTGCTGTGTGATGTATTGCTGTGTGTGATGTATTGCTGTGTGTGATGTATTGTTGTGTGTGATGTATTGTTGTGTGTGATGTATTGTTGTGTGTGATGTATTGCTGTGTGCGATGTATTGTTGTGTGCGATGTATTGTGTGTGATGTATTGCTGTGTGTGATGTATTGTTGTGTGTGATGTATTGCTGTGTTTGATGTATTGCTGTGTGTGATGTATTGATGTGTGTGATGTATTGCTGTGTGTGATGTATTGCTGTGTGTGATGTGGCGCTGGACTGTTGTGTGTCTATTGTGTTGCTGTGACAGAGCAGTTGTGGCCGGTCCAGCAGGGCGGCTGCAGCAGGACAGGGTAGCCGTCCACACGGGGCTTATAGAAATGTCTAGAACGTGGCCTCTTGCGGGCGCGGCCCTGCGGAGGTGGCCCGGCCGAGGCCCGGCCTGGCGGAGGTGGCCCGGCCGAGGCCCGGCCCGGCCGAGGCCCGGCCCGGCGGAGGCGCCCTGCGGAGGTGCCCTGCGGAGGCGGGCCTGCGGAGGCGGCCCTGTGGAGGCGGGCCTGCGGGCGTGGCCCTGCGGAGGCGCCCTGCGGAGGTGGCCCGGCCGAGGCCCGGCCCTGCGGAGGCGGCCCTGCGGAGGCGGCCCTGCGGAGGCGGGCCGGGCCTCGGCCGGGTCAGAGCGGCGCCGTCCCATCCCGCCGAGTGCTCCTGCAGCGGGGATTAAAGACGGGATTACAGAGGCCGCCACACAGTAAACAAGAGAGAGTGCAGGAAGCGGTTAGCTCGACTAAAAGACACTGACAGCTGTGCACTTTCTGCAGAGGCCCAGGAGTGTGTGCACTGTGCAGCCTAACACAATCACAGCCGCACATTCTGGTCAGACGCTGCCAGACGCACACCAGCGACGCACACATCCAGCCGCGCCCCAGACCAACACACACACACACACACACACACGTGGTTTACATAAAATACCACCTCTTCAGAGATATGACCAGAAACACCTGAGATACCTGACGACCCCCCCCCCACCACACACACACACACACATAAACACACACACACACATGGTTTACATAAAATACAACCTCTTCAGAGATATGACCAGAAACACCTGAGATACCTGACGACCCCCCCCCACCACACACACACACACACACACGTGGTTTACATAAAATACCACCTCTTCAGAGATATGACCAGAAACACCTGAGATACCTGACGACCCCCCCCCACACACACACACACACACATAAACACACACACACACATGGTTTACATAAAATACAACCTCTTCAGAGATATGACCAGAAACACCTGAGATACCTGACGACCCCCCCCCCACCACACACACACACACACACATAAACACACACACACACATGGTTTACATAAAATACAACCTCTTCAGAGATATGACCAGAAACACCTGAGATACCTGACGACCCCCCCCCCACCACACACACACACACACACACGTGGTTTACATAAAATACCACCTCTTCAGAGATATGACCAGAAACACCTGAGATACCTGACGACCCCCCCCACACACACACACACACACACATAAACACACACACACACATGGTTTACATAAAATACCACCTCTTCAGAGATATGACCAGAAACACCTGAGATACCTGACGACCCCCCCCCCACACACACACACACACACACACATAAACACACACACACACATGGTTTACATAAAATACAACCTCTTCAGAGATATGACCAGAAACACCTGAGATACCTGACGACCCCCCCCCACCACACACACACACACACACACGTGGTTTACATAAAATACCACCTCTTCAGAGATATGACCAGAAACACCTGAGATACCTGACGACCCCCCCCACACACACACACACACACACATAAACACACACACACACATGGTTTACATAAAATACCACCTCTTCAGAGATATGACCAGAAACACCTGAGATACCTGACGACCCCCCCCCCCACACACACACACACACACACACATAAACACACACACACACATGGTTTACATAAAATACAACCTCTTCAGAGATATGACCAGAAACACCTGAGATACCTGACGACCCCCCCCCCCACCACACACACACACACACAAAACCCTTCATACTCGAGATGAGTCATTCATCTGACCCAGTATCAGACTCTCACTTTAGCACTTGTTCCAGTGGCAGCTGGCCAGTACAGGGCGCTGGAGCTCCGCCCCCTTCAAATCTACTGAAACATGTTGACTATAATGTAGCTGTGTGGTGCAAATAATGATGAAATAAAAGTGTCGTCAGTCTGTGAGCGCCTGTCAGCAGCATTACATATTGGTTCACATGGTGTTGGGTTGGTTTCTGTCTGAATACATATACTTCCTGTCTGAATACATATACTTCCTGTCTGAATACATATACTTCCTGTCTGAATACATATACTTCCTGTCTGAATACATATACTTCCTGGGTGACGGGCGCCGGCCAAACCATACCTTATGTAAGCCCTCAAACTTGTGGCGAGCAGGTGACCTGAGGCTGCTGTCTGATTGGTTTCTTCAGGTTTTCCAGGGGGCGCTGTTCTGTGTCCCCACACACCCCCACTTTTATTGGCAGTGAATTGGTATTGTTTTAATGTTTTCTGATCTCATGTGATTGGACAATTCTCGCAGCTGTCAATCATGTTCACACCCACCACCACGCCTGATCTCGACTGTCAATCATCCACCGTCTACCAACCCTGATAAAACCTATAGGCCACATGGTCCTTCTTAATACCTCTGTGACTGTGTGGACAGTAAAGCAGCTGTCGGGTGTGCTGCACCAAGGTACATGGTGCCCCCCCCTCCCCCCAACATTTTTAGCACCAGCCGCCACTGGCTGTCACTCAACATAAAGTCTGTCTTGTTCAGGAACAGGTGATTCCAACTTGCTTTAACATGAGTTTTTTTGCTGCCCCCCTTTCTGTTTTTCCAATGCACCCGTTCACATCTGAGAAAAGTCCCTTGTCTAGTTCAGCGTGATTCATCAGTGAGTTTTTACCATATAATTGAACGTCCTGCGATGCTAAAGTGTCCCATGTGAGCAATCCAGATCAAGTTTCTGGTGCGTGACGCTATGGAAAACAAGTTTATTATTAGGATCCTGACATTGAATCACACAAGTTGTCCAACACCGACTTTTCTTCTTCGTTTTTTCCAACTCTTGGTGACAATATGTGTAATATTTGGATAGAAAATTAAGTCAAACTTGGTTAATTTACTGTATAAAGACTCTGAAAACATGTCCAACATTTATTTGGAAACCGTATCGGCTTGAAACGCGTCCCACGCCTTCAAACATCTAGTGGGGTGATGGCAGATGTGCGCCACACGGCTTACAGCACACGTTTCTATTATTCATGCTTAGCATTTGACTTTTGGGAGGCAAGAAGGCCACCGTTTTCACCGCCCGCCTCTCCACAGCACCAGATTCAGACTCGTGGGCAGCACTGCGGTGTCTTCCAGGAGGCCGTAGTATGTGCAACATGCAGGTTTTAACGGAGGGTCGCTACCGTGTGGGCTGTTTGCATGAAAGCCAAGTTCCTTTACCTTTGGTTGGGCGTTCTGCCAACTACCCAAACATCTCCCCTGCACTTTGTCCCAGCTGTTTCAACCAAGCCTGAGAAGAAGTGTAGCGTTCCACACCACCGACTGCGTTTACATCGTGTTAGAAAGTGGATTTATTGTGTTAGTCCGACTAAACGGGCTTTTAGAATACATGTAAATGTGTTAGTCCCACTGAAGTCGCACTAAACCGAACTTCTGGAGGTGGGACTAACACACTAGATGATGCAGTTGGGGGTGGATTTACTCTGGCATGTGTACGCTTCAGTCGGCCCCGAACTGGCCTAGGTGTTCTGCACATGGTCCAGTGGCAACCATCTGAAAGGGGGCATACCGCCACCTACCATACCGGGGTCGGACATACTTCTGTTAATAAATCGATTGGCCCGGTTCTTGTATACTGGGACAACGACAGTAGTCCAGTTACACGGCCTGATCGAGTTGTAACCGGAGCTCCACTTAGCTGTGCATGTAAACCTACTGACTGTTCTTTGACACACCACGTGGTGCAACCTGGACACATCGTCAGTAATGAACCTGGGGTCATCAGGTGTTTCGGCTCTTAACATCAGACACTCTCGCCCGAGCGGCCCAGCCGGGGGTGATCGAGTCCCGACTTGTGTCCAGGTAGTGCAATTTGTCACAAGTCACCCCTCTTCACCCAGAGCCAACGGGAAGCCTTTTCGGCGGCTTCCAAGATGTTCCGAATGGCTCTTCTTCTTTGCAGCCCACAAATCCCCAAGAGTCTCAGGACCCGGTGTAGAGACTGGCCTGCAAAGCCCCTGCAGCCCACTTCAACCAGCTCACAGTGGGCCTTCCACCCATTCCTCCAACACCCCTGAACAAAACAACCGCCCCTAAAATAAAGGGCCTCAAGCCATTTGTATCCCAACTTTGCCTCCTTGTCTGTTGTTGCTAACCTGTCTAAATTTCAGCTCGCTGAAACGGCAAGACTACACGTGAGACGTGCTCTGCCTCCCCCCTCCATTCTCACTGAACCCCAAGTAGGATTAGAGACGAAATTCCCGTTGACACTGTTTTTGCAGCCTTGCCAGTTTTCTTTTCTAGACCCTTTGCATGCCTCTGATGAGAGCAAGCAGTTCAGTGAACATATTTACTTTACAATATCACATTATCCTAAAGTCATGGATGTCAGAACGGTCTCGTTTTGCACTTATGCAAAAGGACAATAGAGTACGCTGCAATCTCGGGCAGGATTAACGAGACATTAAAAGCATCCTCTTTTGGAAAAACAATGAGAAGATTGTGTAAATGGATTCCGCATTACTCTTCCAAATGCAGGATTAACTCGATAGGAACAAAACTGGTAGGAGATTTACTTTGGCCTCATTCGCTCACTGCGTGCACACAAAGCAAACGAACACCGAAAAGCTGTCGCTGACATTTGAGACCCTAAAGGCCCACTAAGTGATTTCCCTTCAGTTCATCCATGCCTTCTAAAGCCGTCCATGTGACATTGTTCTTGCAGCCTACTGACACCCGCCGCTCCCACTCACATGCAGCAACGGAGCTGCAAACCTAACGACTCGCCTGCATAACATGCAGACGGTTAAGACACGAGGGCGAACAAAAGTAATTAATCCGGTTGCTACCTGTCCAACAGAAAACAAGCAAATCCAGCATCACTTGAAAATCTGCTGTCAATCTCCAGAGCTTTCCATCCTGAGAAAGTCACACCAATATTCACCGTCGTTGGTCTCGAAGTTTCCCTTCGACTTTGTTTCTTTTCCTTTTTTTTGATTTTCCCCCTTTTTCTCCCCAATTGTCAATTGTACCCGGCCAATTACCCCACTCTTCCGAGCCGTCCCGGTCTCTGCTGCTCCACCCCCTCTGCTGGTCCAGGGAGGGCTGCAGACTACCACATGCCTCCTCCCATACATGTGGAGTCACCAGCCGCTTCTTTTCACCTGACAGTGAGGAGTTTCACCAGGGGGGCGTAGCACGTGGGAGGATCACGCTATTCCCCCCCAGTCCCCCCTCCTCCCGAACAGGCGCCCCCACCGACCAGAGGAGGCGCTAGTGCAGCGACCAGGACACATACCCACATCCGGGTTCTCACCCGCAGACACGGCCAATCGGCTGTGTGCATAACTGTCGTCCACTGACTTCTGGTTTCTACGGAGGTGGTCATCCCAGTTTCCGCGATGGCTGCAGGATTTACCATGGATAAATGTCAACCACATGCACACCACTGTCCACACACTTTCACCTGCACCTCCCAGCACACGGGGGGAAGGTTTCAAGTTGTACATATCAAGTTACATCCACAGTTATGAGGGTCCATCTGTCCGCTCATCCTCATAATTGTGGACGTAACTTGATATGTACAACTTGAAACCTTCCCCCCGTGTGCTGGGAGGTGCAGGTGGAAGTGTGTGGACAGTGGTGTGCATGTGGTTGACATTTATCCATGGTAAATCCTGCAGCCATCGTGGAAAATATACCATTGTCAATAGCACACGCCAACAAACAGGAAACTGGGATGACCGCTGCCGTAGAAACCGGAAGTAAGTGGACTACAGTTATGCACCGAGCCGATTGTGTCTGTAGGGACGCCCGGCCAAGCCGGAGGTAACACGGGGATTCCAACCGGCGATCCCCGTGTTGGTAGGTGGCATGTGCATATACGACAGGCACAGTAGTTCTCATCACAGTAGGCAGCGGAATAGACCGCTACGCTTCCCGGACACTCCGTCGTTTCTCTTTTTACGCCTAATCTTTTTTCAGACAACCCAACTGCGTCTGCCGGTACGGCGTGGCAACGGTCCTCCATGCTCGACTCGAACTGAGCAGACGAGGGACTTCCGTACACAGCAGCAGCTTTAGCCAGTGAATGCAAAGCCGTTCTGGTCACATGAGTGAAAATGGCGGCAAACACGATGGGGCCCCGTGCTGGGTTGAATCTGCTGTGGGTGTATGTTATTTAAACACACTCCATAGATACATCCATTTCTTTTGGCCTGATAACTTGCTAAGTGGACCTTTACGTCCTCATGAGCTGCTTCATTTAGTTATTGATCACTTCTTTATGTCATTCTCTCGCATGCCAGACAGGAAGTATCCACGCAGTAAGTATCTACGTAGTAAGTATCCATGCAGTAAGTATCTACGTAGTAAGTATCCATGCAGTAAGTATCCATGCAGTAAGTATCTATGCAGTAAGTATCCATGCAGTAAATATCCATGCAGTAAATATCCATGCATTAAGTATCTATGCAGTAAGTATCTATTCAGTAAGTATCCACGCAGTAAGTATCCATGCACTAAGTATCCATGCAGTAAGTATCCATGCAGTAAGGGTCTATGCAGTAAGTATCCATGCAGTAAGTATCTATGCAGTAAGGGTCTATGCAGTAAGTATCCATGCAGTAAGGGTCTATGCAGTAAGTATCCATGCAGTAAGTATCCATGCAGAGCAGATAAGACCTCTAGTAATAAACCGGGTGCATGGGTCATTGACTTCCAAGTTAAATATTAACAATTTGGCAGTCTAACAGTACTTCTTTATTCCTTCCTTGTGCTAAAAGTTTCAATCGATGTCTTGTGGGAGAACAAAAACCGATCATACCCAATGGAATTATGGGAATTTCATTATCAGTTTAATGCTCTACTTGATCTAGTTGGGCGGCTCTACTAAACTTAATGACACGGTGAAAACATGAAATTAATCATTACCCAGAGAAACTGATGAAATTATTGTGTGCAGATAAATGGACCCCCCCATACAGGCAGGCCAGGTTTTAATGTTTAACAGATTCCATCAGATCAGGAGTGCCGGCAGAGATAACGCTCAGTCCCACGTGTTAAAGGTGTCTCTCAGACGGAAGATAAGTGCTGAACATGAACATTAAGTGGTCCTATTAAAATAAAAGTTGTGCAGTGTACAAACTGTCTATGGGCAGTTTATGGGACACTTATGAGTTAAAGGGAAAACAAAACTCTGTACCAATGCAAATCCTACGATGTGATCCAGATGCTCATGTTCAGACTGATTTTATCTTTCTAATTGTGTCTTTTCAACTCTTGTGTCTTCATGGCTGGTTGTAATGTTCACTTTAAAAGATCCCTCTACTGGGTATACCGGGTTCAGTTCCCTCTACTGGGTATACTCGGTTCAGTTCCCTCTACTGGGTATACTGGGTTCAGTTCAGTCTACTGGATGTACTGGGTGCAGATCCCTCTACTGGGTATACTGGGTTCAGTTCCCTCTACTGGGTGTACTGGGTTCAGATCCCTCTACTGGGTATACTGGGTTCAGTTCCCTCTACTGGGTATACTGGGTTCAGTTCAGTCTACTGGGTGTACTGGGTTCAGATTCCTCTACTAGGTATACTGGGTTCAGTTCCCTCTACTGGGTGTACTGGGTTCAGATTCCTCTACTAGGTATACTGGGTTCAGATCCCTCTACTGTGTATACCGGGTTCAGTTCCCTCTACTGGGTATACTCGGTTCAGTTCCCTCTACTGGGTGTACTGGGTTCAGTTCAGTCTACTGGGTGTACTGGGTGCAGATCCCTCTACTGGGTATACTGGGTTCAGTTCCCTCTACTGGGTGTACTGGGTTCAGATCCCTCTACTGGGTATACTGGGTTCAGTTCCCTCTACTGGGTATACTGGGTTCAGTTCAGTCTACTGGGTGTACTGGGTGCAGATCCCTCTACTGGGTATACTGGGTTCAGTTCCCTCTACTGGGTGTACTGGGTTCAGATCCCTCTACTGGGTATACTGGGTTCAGTTCCCTCTACTGGGTGTACTGGGTTCAGTTCCCTCTACTGGGTGTACTGGGTTCAGATCCCTCTACTGGGTGTACTGGGTTCAGATCCCTCTACTGGGTGTACTGGGTTCAGTTCCCTCTACTGGGTATACTGGGTTCAGATCCCTCTACTGGGTGTACTGGGTTCAGATCCCTCTACTGGGTATACCGGGTTCAGTTCCCTCTACTGAGTGTACCGGGTTCGGATCCCTCTACTGGGTGTACTGGGTTCAGATTCCTCTACTGGGTATACCGGGTTCAGTTCCCTCTATTGGGTGTACCGGGTTCAGTTCCCTCTACTGGGTATACTGGGTTCAGTTTCCTCTACTAGGTATACTGGGTTCAGTTCCCTCTACTAGGTATACTGGGTTCAGATCCCTCTACTGGGTATACTGGGTTCAGATCCCTCTACTGGGTATACTGGGTTCAGTTCCCTCTACTGGGTGTACTGGGTTCAGTTCCCTCTACTGGGTGTACTGGGTTCAGATCCCTCTACTGGGTGTACTGGGTTCAGATCCCTCTACTGGGTGTACTGGGTTCAGTTCCCTCTACTGGGTATACTGGGTTCAGATCCCTCTACTGGGTGTACTGGGTTCAGATCCCTCTACTGGGTATACCGGGTTCAGTTCCCTCTACTGAGTGTACTGGGTTCGGATCCCTCTACTGGGTGTACTGGGTTCAGATTCCTCTACTGGGTATACCGGGTTCAGTTCCCTCTATTGGGTGTACTGGGTTCAGTTCCCTCTACTGGGTATACTGGGTTCAGTTTCCTCTACTAGGTATACTGGGTTCAGTTCCCTCTACTAGGTATACTGGGTTCAGATCCCTCTACTGGGTATACTGGGTTCAGATCCCTCTACTGGGTATACTGGGTGCAGTTCCCTCTACTAGGTATACTGGGTTCAGATCCCTCTACTGGGTGTACTGGGTTCAGTTCCCTCTACTGGGTGTACTGGGTTCAGATCCCTCTACTGGGTGTACTGGGTTCAGATCCCTCTACTGGGTATACTGGGTTCAGTCTGGGTTGTTCAGGTTTATTTTGGAACCCAGCCAACATGTGTGTGTCTTGTCACTACAGGTTAAGGGATTGTGTGTGACTGGTGTTCAGTTTAAAACCAGCTAGCTAAACAAGCAGAGCAGCATGACACCAGTTTTCAGTGAAGTCAAGAGAATCAGCATCGTCGCCATGACTTCTGGGAGCAGCTGTTCGGTGAAACTCTTGTAAAACTCACTTGAGACGTTTAAACAGGATAAGAATAAGAAGTCGAGAGCGGGGGGGGGGGCGTCCGGGTGGTGTAGCAGTCTATTCCGTTGGCTACCAACACGGGGATCGCCGGTTCGAATCCCCGTGTTATCTCCAGCTTGGTCCCTACAGACACAATTGGCCATTTCGGCTGGTGGGAAGCCAGATGTGGGTACGTGTCCTGTTTGCTGCACTAGCGCCTCCTCTGGACAGTTGGGGCATCTGTTCGGGGGGGTGGGGACTGGGGGAATAGTTTATATCACTGTGTGTGTGCCGATGACCAGGATCCTCAGTAGAATGAAAAACCAACCACCTTAGAACAGGGAATCCGTCACATCTGTTCAAACTATTGTTACCTTAGCGGTCATCCCTTCCGCTTCTGGTTTTCTTTTTCACCGAGTAAAGCCACGCTGAGAGGATGGTAATCGGTTTACAGCGCATCCTGCCAGGGTGATTTGATGTAAATCCTTTTATTTTGAGAGCAGATCTTCCCACAGAAGCTAGTACAGTTAAAGTACAAGACATATGAACGATATACCATGGCAGAGGGCCACGTCTAACTCAAAAGCCGTCTCTGCAAGGCGAGCAGACGAGGCAACACAACGCACTTCTGTAAACAAGAAAGCCCGTCGTCTTCTTGTTACGTTACCACATGTTTCAGCTGTGGCAAAGAATAAAAGATCTTGATTAAGACAAAAAGCAAAAACAATTAAAATGTACCAAAAGCCTCGGTAATCACACTAAAATGAGTTTCAGATTAGCAACAGCCCATCCAGCCCACCCTGGGTTCTTAATACAAAGCCAAAAGCTCTCCCAGCAGATAACACCATTACCAAAACACAATTCTGGGCAATTAAATACAGATTACACTGATATTTGCAGAGGCTGGTGCATTAGCCTGCAGTCCATCATGGAGCATCTACACTTGTAATGCAGGCCGTCTGTAATCCTGGGTAATGTCTGCTGCTGCACCCCCCCCCCCGGATCATCTAAGACCTCTCAGTTAAAAGCTTTCTGATCCACTGGCCCAACTGGTCTGCACCGATGGACCGCCCAGCCTTCAGGGAGGCTGCAGCCACGTGCAGCGGTGTTCCTCCACGATGCAGCCGCCTGCCTGCTACACAAGTCAGCTGAGGGCGGGTTTTACGCCTTTGTCAATGGTACGAACTACAGAGGACTGCAAAGGACAGTCTGCCTCGTCTTCATCCACAGCCAGCCACTTGCTCTCATCTGGTCTTATGGGCATCTCATGACAGATAGTACTGTCACCAACCAGCAGTACAGCTTTTATCTCTTCAAACATGGCAACATCTGTCTGTCGGGTCCAAATCTTACCAGGGTCCGAACGCACCCAAATACAATTGTACTTTTATCATGTTGTAACGTTTAAATGTCCAAATTAGTGACCCACCAGCCCATTGTCCATCCATCCATCCATTATCCCAACTGCTTATCCTGCTCTCAGGGTCATGGGGATGCTGGAGCCTATCCCAGCAGTCACTGGGTAGCAGGTGGGGAGACACCCTGGACAGGCCGCCAGGCCATCACAGGACCCACACACACACACACACAAACACAAACACACACACACACACACACACACACACACACACACACACACACACACACACACACACACACACACACACACACACACACACACACACACACACATTCACATCTAGGGACAATGTAGTACGGTGAGTCACCTGACCTACATGTCTTTGGACTGTGGGAGGAAACCGGAGTCCCCGGAGGAAACCCACACAGACATGGGGAGAACATGCAAACTCCACACAGAGGACGACCCGAGACGACCCCCAAGGTTGGACTACCCCGGGACTCGAACCCAGGACCTTCTTGCTGTGAGGTGACCGTCATATATAATGGTATTTATTTATTTATATATATATATCTGTTTGATCCAAATTCTTCATATATTGAAAACACCAGGGTCTTAATGTATCCAAACTTACTTTTACTTTTACTTTTAACATGTCGCAATATTTGAATGTCCAAATGTGTGACCCACTGGGTCATTGTCCGAATTCATGAAATCATACGGTCACATACACCATCATTCACATACACCGTCATGTGTCTGATCATTTGTTTTGTTATGATGAATCAACATTAAAAAAATCTAATAATCAACAGATTAGATCTGCTCTTTGAAAATCTACCCCTAGAATCTTTACGACCTTCATGTATATGAAAACTCAACACCACCACAAAATATGTCCCACCCCGGCTGATATGGACACTACCATATATGACATGGTCACAGTGATATGTCATCAACATAAACAGGTAGCCGCCATTAGATTTGCGCAAGTTCATCTGTTCTTTAAGCAGGACATGCTGGGGGAGTCCTGCACTCTATACCAGAGTAAACTACACATCCCAGATGTACAGATAGTGGTGCAGAGTGCAGCAGGTATGAGGCCGGACACGATGGGAGAGTCCTGCACTCTGTACCAGAGTAAACTACACATCCCAGATGTACAGATAGTGGTGCAGAGTGCAGCAGGTATGGGGCCGGACATGCTGGGGGAGTCCTGCACTCTATACCAGAGTAAACTACACATCCCAGATGTACAGATAGTGGTGCAGAGTGCAGCAGGTTTTAGGCCGGACACGCTGGGGGGGTCCTGCACTCTCTACCAGAGTAAACTACACATCCCAGATGTACAGATAGTGGTGCAGAGTGCAGCAGGTTTTAGGCCGGACACGCTGGGAGAGTCCTGCACTCTCTACCGGTAAACTACACATCCCAGATGTACAGATAGTGGTGCAGAGTGCAGCAGGTATGAGGCCGGACACGCTGGGAGAGTCCTGCACTCTATACCAGAGTAAACTACACATCCCAGATGTACAGATAGTGGTGCAGAGTGCAGCAGGTTTTAGGCCGGACACGCTGGGGGGGTCCTGCACTCTATACCAGAGTAAACTACACATCCCAGATGTACAGATAGTGGTGCAGAGTGCAGCAGGTTTTAGGCCGGACACGCTGGGGGAGTCCTGCACTCTCTACCAGAGTAAACTACACATCCCAGATGTACAGATAGTGGTGCAGAGTGCAGCAGGTATGAGGCCGGACACGCTGGGAGAGTCCTGCACTCTCTACCGGTAAACTACACATCCCAGATGTACAGATAGTGGTGCAGAGTGCAGCGGGTATGAGGCTGGACATGCTGGGGGAGTCCTGCACTCTCTACCGGTAAACTACACATCCCAGATGTACAGATAGTGGTGCAGAGTGCAGCGGGTATGAGGCTGGACACGATGGGAGAGTCCTGCACTCTCTACCAGTAAACTACTCATCCCAGATGTACAGATAGTGGTGCAGAGTGCAGCAGGTATGAGGCCGGACACGCTGGGAGAGTCCTGCACTCTCTACCGGTAAACTACACATCCCAGATGTACAGATAGTGGTGCAGAGTGCAGCGGGTATGAGGCTGGACATGCTGGGGGAGTCCTGCACTCTCTACCGGTAAACTACACATCCCAGATGTACAGATAGTGGTGCAGAGTGCAGCGGGTATGAGGCTGGACACGATGGGAGAGTCCTGCACTCTCTACCAGTAAACTACTCATCCCAGATGTACAGATAGTGGTGCAGAGTGCAGCAGGTATGAGGCCGGACATGCTGGGAGAGTCCTGCACTCTCTACCAGTAAACTACACATCCCAGATGTACAGATAGTGGTGCAGAGTGCAGCAGGTATGAGGCCGGACACGCTGGGAGAGTCCTGCACTCTCTACCAGTAAACTACTCATCCCAGATGTACAGATAGTGGTGCAGAGTGCAGCAGGTATGAGGCCGGACATGCTGGGAGAGTCCTGCACTCTCTACCAGTAAACTACACATCCCAGATGTACAGATAGTGGTGCAGAGTGCAGCAGGTATGAGGCCGGACATGCTGGGGGAGTCCTGCACTCTCTACCAGTAAACTACTCATCCCAGATGTACAGATAGTGGTGCAGAGTGCAGCAGGTATGGGGCCGGACACGCTGGGGGAGTCCTGCACTCTCTACCGGTAAACTACTCATCCCAGATGTACAGATAGTGGTGCAGAGTGCAGCAGGTATGAGGCTGGACACGATGGGAGAGTCCTGCACTCTGTACCAGAGTAAACTACTCATCCCAGATATGCAGATAGTGGTGCAGAGTGCAGCAGGTATGAGGCCGGACATGCTGGGGGAGTCCTGCACTCTCTACCGGTAAACTACTCATCCCAGATGTGCAGATAGTGGTGCAGAGTGCAGCAGGTATGGGGCCGGACACGCTGGGGGAGTCCTGCACTCTCTACCAGTAAACTACACATCCCACATGTGCAGATAGTGGTGCAGAGTGCAGCAGGTATGGGGCTGGACATGCTGGGGGAGTCCTGCACTCTCTACCAGTAAACTACACATCCCACAGGTGCAGATAGTGGTGCAGAGTGAAGCAGGTATGAGGCTGGACACGCTGGGGGAGTCCTGCACTCTCTACCAGTAAACTACACATCCCACAGGTGCAGATAGTGGTGCAGAGTGAAGCAGGTATGAGGCTGGACACGCTGGGGGAGTCCTGCACTCTCTACCAGAGTAAACTACACATCCCACATGTGCAGATAGTGGTGCAGAGTGCAGCAGGTGTAAATGAGGAGTTTAGCGGTCATTAGCTGGGAGACAGAAGGGTGTCTTGCATCAGGCTAATAAATAGAGCTTTGGGGGTTCAGCTGAGATTTGCACCTTGGGTTTAGCAACACTTGTTGCTGAAAAGCTTACTGTGTGTGTGTGTGTGTGTGTGTGTGTGTGTGTGCACGCGTGTGTGTTTGTTTGTGTGTGTGTGTTTGTGTGCGTGTGCGTTTGTGTGCGCGTGTGTGTACAGAAGCAATAACACTGCTACAACACTTAGCTTCTTCTTACAAAGATTCAAACATTTTTCAAATTTTATAGCCTATTATATAGTCTATATAGTCTATTTTAGGCTTAGTACTTAGGTTGAGGGTAAAGGTTAGAATTAGGATTAGGTTAAAGTTAGGGTAAGGTTAGGTTAGGGTAAGGTTAGGGTAAGATTAGGGTAAGGGTTAGGTTAAGGATAAGGTTAGGGTTAGGGTAAGGTTAGAGTTAGGGTAAGGTTAGGGTAAGGTTAGGGTAATAGTAAGGGTTAAGGTTAGGGTAGTGTAAGGGTAAGGTTACGGTTAGGTTAGGTTAAGGTTAGGGTAATGGTGAGGGTTAGGGTAAGGTTAGGTTAGGGTTAGGGTAGGGTCAGGGTAAGGTTAGGGAAGGGTAAAGTTAGGGTAAGGGTAAGGTTAAGGTTAGAGTAATGGTAAGGGTTAAGGTTAGGGTAGGGTAAGGGTAAGGTTAGGGTAAGGGTTAAGGTTAGATGTGAAATTCTGACGGTTTGGTCAACAACCGTGGTGCACCACCCTTATCAATGTAATGGTCTCCTGACGGGTCTATATTACACAGCTATAAAGTCTCTTAAGTAAGGATAAAAGCGTTTACATCATCGGGGATCGCCAGTTCGAATCCCCATATTACCTCCTGGCTTGGTCAGGCATCCCTACAGACACAATTGGCCGTGTCTGTGGGTGGGGAGCCAGATGTGGGTATGTGTCCTGGTTGCTGCACTAGTGCCTCCTCTGGTCAGTTGGGGCACCCATTTGGGGGGGGGGACTGGGGGGGAACAGCGTGATCCTCCCACGTGCTACGTCCCCCTGGTGAAAAGAAGCGGCTGGTGACTCCACATGTATGGGAGGAGGCATGTGGTAGTCTGCAGCCCTCCCCGGATCAGCAGAGGGGGTGGAGCAGAGACCGGGATGGCGTGGAAGAGTGGGGTAATTGGCCGGATACAGTTGGTGAGTAAAAGGGGAAGAAATTTTAAAAAAGTGTTTACATGATAACCAGGGAGTGAGACTCAGTAGTTTTGTTGTTTTATCCACACTGTCAAAGCAAATGAATAAATGATAAAGTGTTCTGGTATTTGTAACTCCTGGCAAGACTAGAGATCTTAACTGTCACGTAAATGCAATAACCCTCAACAGGCCGTGGTATAGGGAACATATAACACAGCTATTGCTTAACTATGAACGGACACATTATTCATCTCATCTTTAGCCGCTTCTCCGGGGTGGGGTCGCGGTGACAGCAAGCTAAGTAGGGCACTCCAGACCTCCCTCTCCCCAGCAACGCCCTCCAGCTCCTCCTGGGGGATCCCAAGGCGTTCCCAGGCCAGATTGGACATGTAGTCCCTCCAGCGAGTTCTGGGTCTACCCCGGGGTCTCCTCCCAGTTGGCCGTGCCCGGTAAACCTCCAAAGGAAGGTGCCCAGGAGGCATCCTGATCAGATGCCCGGACCACCTCAACTGGCTCCTTTCGATGTGAAGGAGCAGCAGCTCTACTCCGAGCTCCCTCCTGATGTCCGAGCTCCTCACCCTATCTCTAAGGCTGAGCCCAGACACCCTACGGAGGAAACTCATTTCAGCCGCTTGTATCTGTGATCTCACCCTTTCGGTCACTACCCAAAGCTCATGACCATAGGTGAGGGTTGGAACCAGGACTGACTGGTAAATTGAGAGCTTTGCCTCCTGGCTCAGCTCCCTCTTCACCACAACGGTCCGGTACAACGTCCACATTACTGCTGATGCTGCACCAATCCACCTGTCAATCTGCCGCTCCATCCTACCCTCACTCATGAACAAAAACCCGAGATACTTGAACTCTTTCGCTTGAGGCAACAACTCATCTCCAACCCAGAGGGAGCAATCCACCATTTTCTGGTAGAGAACCATAGCCTCAGACTTGGAGGTGCTGACTCTCATCCCGGCCATTTCACACTCAGCTGCAAACCGCCCCAGTGCGTGCTGGAGGTCGCGTTCTGATGAAGCCAACAAAACCACATCGTCTGCGAAGAGCAGATGACGATGATTTATATTTTCGGTTCTGTTAAGATGGGTAAATGTATTTGAAGTACAACCAGATGACACGGCTCACGTGACTCCCCCAAACTCTGTTGACCAGCAGCATATCTACATCCAAACCCATGTTATTCACATTTGCCCTCCATGTATTCCTTTGGAAAATCAAAATTCAATGTTCCAACCATCCTGCTATCTCATCAGATTGTCATGGTTTATGAGCCAAAACTGTTGTAGGGTGGGCTTAGTTGAGGATAGCGGCTGCAGCCTGAGAACTGTTGGCATGTTTGCTGTCAGTTCATCTCAAAATCAGAGACAGCCAGAGCGAGAGAGAGAGAGAAACTAGAGTGGGAGAGAGAGAGAGAGCCAGAGAGAGAGAGCCAGAGCGAGAGAGAGAGCAAGAGAGAGAGAGCGAGAGAGAGCATGAGAGAGAGAGAGAGCAAGAGAGAGAGAGCGAGAGAGAGAGAGAGAGAGCGAGAGCAAGAGAGAGCATGAGAGAGAGAGAAACTAGAGTGGGAGAGAGAGAGAGAGACAGAGAGAGCCACAGCGAGCGAGCGAGAGAAACTAGAGTGGGAGAGAGAGAGAGAGACAGAGAGAAAAACTAGAGAAAAACTAGAGTGGGAGAGGGAGAGAGAGAGAGAGAGAAAAACTAGAGAAAAACTAGAGTGGGAGAGGGAGAGAGAGAGAGACAGAGAGAAAAACTAGAGTGGGAGAGGGAGAGAGAGAGAGACAGAGAGAAAAACTAGAGTGGGAGAGGGAGAAAAACAAAGAAATATGTCCCCCATCTTTGTACAAATATTTACTTCCTGTTCTAAAAACATGCCCTGAAATGGCTTTCAGTCTCACAGTTATGGTGAATGGGGAACTGTCATTCCAAACACTTACATATGGGCCCAGGGTGTGTGTGTGTGTGTGTGTGTGTGGGGGGGGGGGTCTTGATAAATGACAGATTGACCAACGTATAAAGTGACCCTGTGAAGACACGCTGAACAGCTTTGCCTCCTCTGCCTGTACCGGTAGTTGTGTAACAGGCACACATGATGGTTTGTCAGGCACATGAATTCCACGCTGTTGCAGCAGAGGCATGAAGCGTGATGAAACGCCTCGGACGCGCCATGTTATTTCTCCCCCACAATGTTAAGCCAGCGGTGGTCACCCACAGTACTAGACCAGCGGCGGTCACCCACAGTACTAGACCAGCGGCGGTCACCCACAGTACCAGACCAGCGGTGGTCACCCACAGTATTAGACCAGTGGCGGTCACCCACAGTACTAGACCAGCGGTGGTGACCCACAGTACTAGACCAGCGGTGGTCACCCACAGTACTAGACCAGCGGTGGTCACCCACAGTACTAGACCAGCGGCGGTCACCCACAGTACTAGACCAGCGGTGGTCACCCACAGTACTAGACCAGCGGTGGTCACCCACAGTATTAGACCAGCGGCGGTGACCCACAGTACTAGACCAGCGGTGGTCACCCACAGTACTAGACCAGCGGTGGTCACCCACAGTATTAGACCAGCGGTGGTGACCCACAGTACTAGACCAGCGGTGGTCACCCACAGTATTAGACCAGCGGCGGTCACCCACAGTACTAGACCAGCGGCGGTCACCCACAGTACTAGACCAGCGGCGGTCACCCACAGTATTAGACAAGCGGTGGTGACCCACAGTACTAGACCAGCGGTGGTCACCCACAGTACTAGACCAGCGGCGGTCACCCACAGTATTAGACCAGCGGCGGTGACCCACAGTACTAGACCAGCGGCGGTCACCCACAGTACTAGACCAGCGGCGGTCACCCACAGTATTAGACCAGCGGCGGTGACCCACAGTACTAGACCAGCGGCGGTGACCCACAGTATTAGACCAGCGGTGGTGACCCACAGTACTAGACCAGCGGTGATAACCCACAGTACTAGACCAGCGGTGGTGACCCACAGTACTAGACCAGCGGTGGTGACCCACAGTACTAGACCAGCGGCGGTCACCCACAGTACTAGACCAGCGGCGGTCACCCACAGTACTAGACCAGCGGCGGTGACCCACAGTACTAGACCAGCAGCGGTCACCCACAGTACTAGACCAGCGGCGGTCACCCACAGTACTAGACCAGCGGTGGTCACCCACAGTATTAGACCAGCAGTGGTGACCCACAGTACTAGACCAGCGGCGGTGACCCACAGTATTAGACCAGCAGTGGTGACCCACAGTACTAGACCAGCGGTGGTCACCCACAGTACTAGACCAGCGGTGGTGACCCACAGTATTAGACCAGCAGCGGTGACCCACAGTATTAGGCCGCAGGTGTCATTGTGCAGCATGAACACATGCCCATCCTGTACAAACTTGGGAGGAGGTTTTTCTTTCGGTAGGCACTGCCAGCCGGTGAAGTGACTGGTGGAGCTCGTTAACGTTTCTACAGGACGCCTCTTTCGTTGACGTACAAGGCTGTTTAATAAACTCAGGGTAGAGCCATCCATCCCTCCATTACCCACACCGCCCATCCTGCTCTCAGGGTCGTGGATACTGGAGCCTGCCCCAGCAGTCACTGGGCCCTGTGATGGTCTGGCGGCCTGTCCAGGGTGTCTCCCTGCCTGCCGCCCAACGGCTGCTGGGAAGGGTGATCCAAGACCCAATAAACATTCATTTGATTATTTATTTTTGGTTCTCTTCCCCTTTCAATTTGGCATGTTCAACTTCCTGTTCTCTCGAGGCGGCAACATTGCAAAACCTCTAAGACAGTGGGACACGAGAGATTTATGACCTCACTGTAAAATGTCAGATGACTACATCTCACTATGAAACACGATGAAGTTCCACTCTGGAAAGACAATCAATGATTTGTGATAATTAGACAATAAAACAAAAAACAACACGCTTTGGCACTGACTGACGTCATCCCAACATACAGTGTATGGGGGACAAAGGGCTCTGAGTGTAGTCGGTCCCATCAGCCCAGCGACACAGAGGCCGGCTGTATAACTGGTCGTGGGGGAAGGTTGATTTAAGAATCACATAACACAGACAAGAAAGCGAGGAGGAGTCATTTGGATGGCATGTTTAACGCCAGAACCCCACTGACTGGTCCTCTGGAAGGTCAGACTGAATACTTAACCGAGAACCGAGGTAACTGTCGGTACATGGAGAAAGTGCAAAAGAAGTAAATAAAGGTCTTCCAGATCAAATTTGTACAAAGACTAGAAAACCGGTGATCCACGGCTGGGCCAGACTGTACATTACTTTGTTAAAATCTGACGTGCATAATCGCTGTATGCAAATTCCTAGTATGTATACCTAGCTCACGTCATGAGCTCTATCTGTTCCTGTGCCCTACGGAGCACTTCATCCGTGGTCCTCAAGTACTCTATTCAACTGTGGTCCAAACATTATAAAGCCCAGGTCTGTTCACATGAACACAGCCTTACACAATGTCTCCATTGCCACCATAACAGAGACCAGTGAGCTTGTATAGGAGCTCGTATGTGCCACTGCAGCCGTAATCCTGGAGATGCTTGGGGACAGGATTAAGGACACAGGTCACCAACAGTACCCTCCATGGAAGAGAGGGCTGGAAGCCAAGATGAAAGCAGCATGGAGAGATGTTAGCCAGTTCACAGCGGTGCAGAGAGGTGTGATGGAAGACAGGCCCTGGTTGAAGAAGTACAGCGAGACGTCCATCAGGGAAGCCCTGGAAATGGCCAAACAAAGACACTCAGCTCTGAACCGCTGAAGAGGTGCACTACAGCAGAGGAAGCCAAAAAGGGTCAATGGCCTGTTCCTCAAAGAACCATCCAAAGTGTACCCCCAGCTGCAGAGTAACAAGGGAACTACATCACACCCACCCACCGCAGAGACGGAGCAATACTGGAAGGATATATGGGAAACGGTGGCATCACACAACACCAATCCCCAGCAGCTCGTGGACCTACGAGCTGACCACACTCGCAGGATGTAAGATGCCCAGTGGGAAAGCGTACACTGAAAGGCCTAACCAAGTGGCTGGGACCGTGTACAGGAACATCTGGACCCAATACAGACTGGACGTCCCAAAGTCCAAATGGGAGACACCGGCAAGCAGGGGCTGGCTCACCAACCAGACGCTGTGGGGGTCGATGAGGAACAGAAGACAGCAGTAGACACCCATGTAGCATCCCGAGTGACGGCAACATCAGGGAGACAACAAGAGCTTTTTTGGGCTGCAGGTGTGTGTGTGTGTGTGTGTGTGTGTGTGTGTGTGTGTGTGTGTGTGTGTGTGTGTGTGTGTGTGTGTGTGTGTGTGTGTGTGTTCTTCTGTACAGCGTTTGTTTTTTTAAACAAGAGGCAGTTGTGCAACACTGAAGAAGAGCACAGCAGGCCATATTTCCTTCTGTTTCCAGACTGAGGCGGTAGCCCCCTGCCTCTTCACCAATCACCACATGTTGACCAGCGGCGTAACTAAACCAACCCTTGGTGAAGACAATTAACTCTCAGCCACGTCGACACCCCAGGCTCAACAAACACGTGCACCGACGCCTCCTCACGCTTGCGGGGTTGCCATATTGGACGAAGGTGCTACGGCGAATCTGAAAGCAAACGTGATTGGTTTGTGTGGACGGATGACGAGGTGGAGTTGCTGCTCACAGCATGCACAAATCAGGGTGTGATGTCATCGTTTCCCGTTTTACACGCACACCCGGGTACACACACAGAACCCACAGCTTTTAAAAACCTGCACTTTGGAAGGCTCTTCAAAAGATCTCCGTTCTGCTGACCTGGAACCTCGCCTGCGTGTGGACGGAGGGCCGAAACACAGAAAAACACCCGTGCACGTGTGGAGCAGGCCTGAGAAAACTGCTGCCCCCAAGTGCCCCGACCGGGGGCAAATCACTGAGCGTATGGATTCCATGCTCAGCGACGACACAGCCACTTCTCCTTGTCCCTCCTCCTCCTCCTCCTCCTCCTCATTTGTCTCTCACCATGTCCCCCCCAGGACATGTCAGAAAGACGGGCGCCCCTTGCAGCTGGAACCCATTTAATCAACCCAAGGCGGATCGATCGCCGATCCGATCCCTCTGGTTTAGTCACACCAGGTCTTTACAACAGGAGGCCTTGGAGGCTCCTCACCCTGTGACAGGGTTTCCACTCTTTTTAGGGATTCCTTTTCCAGGACTTTTCCAGGACCTTTTCCGTCATTTCTGCTTGGATACATGACAGCTGTTACTCAACCCATCCATCCATCATCCCAACCCCTTACCCTGCTCTCAGGGTCTCGGGGATGCTGGAGCCCATCCCACCAGCGGCCATTGGGCGGCAGGTGGGGAGACGCCCTGGACAGGCCACCAGGCCATCACACACACACACACACACACACACACACACACACACACACACACACACACACACACACACACACCTAGGGACAGTTTAATATGGCCGAGTCACCTGATCTACATGTCTCCAGCTGTGGGAGGAAACCAGAACCCCTGGAGAAAACCCGGAGACACAGGGAGAACAGGCAAACTCCACAAAGAGGACGACCCGGGACGACCCCAAGGTTGGACTACGCCCCCTGGTGAAACTCCTCACTGTCAGGTGAAAAGAAGCGGCTGGGGACTCCACATGTATGGGAGGAGGCATGTGGTAGTCTGCAGCCCTCCTGGATCAGCAGAGGGGGTCTCGGAGCAGAGACCGGGACGGCTCGGAGGAGTGGGGTGATTGGCCGGGTACAGTCGGGGAGAAAAGGGAGAAAAAAATCTTTAAAAAAACCCCAACAAAACTCCGTTTGTGAGAGGCTGTGCAGTGTTTTTCCACTGACACACACAGCAGCGGCAGGGCGGTGTTTTCATGGACGCTGAGCAGACAGTGTCGTGATGTGGTGGTGCGGAAGTGAGATTTACAGCCCCTCCACATGGCCGCCAGCTCGCCAGGGTTCTTCTGAACCCGAGGCGGTGGAGGAACGACGGGGAAACACACCTCGGCCTACCCGCCTTCCCTTCCCCTTTGAGCCAAGTACATGTCGGAAAGGCCACACAGAGTTACACAACTGTAGTGGGTTTACGAGCGCGGACGAGAAAGAGGAATCAGCGTTGACCCCCGACCCCTACCCCTCCGAGCACGAATAAATATGCACAGCGCGTCGGTGTTGGACTGATCCGTACTTATGGATCCGTCCCGGAGCAGTTAGCTTGTGGCTTGTGAGGAGATCCAGAAAGTCTGCTGTTCCTGCCCCCGACATGACTTAGCGGCATTTCTACTGCTCCGTCATCTGTTTCCAATCTCAAACCCCCAAAATCCTCCACCCACCCCCATCACACACACACACACACACAGACACACACACACACACAGTTGTTTTCCAGCGTTGGCATGGAGGGCTGGTCCAGCTCTGGTTTCTTTTCCTTCCTTTACATCCAGCAGGTTTATTCTGCAGCTTGTGGCTGCAGAGTATTCTTCTTCTTCTCCTTCTTCTTCTTCTTCTTATTATTAAAAGGGTCTCTCTCTTCTTCCAACCTGAGCTGAGGGAGCCACCACGGGGACATGATGGAGGACTGACGTCCAACAGCAGAAATCCTGTAAAAGCTTTGACACTGATTTCTGGGGCGCTTTGAGGACCGCCACCCGTCCACATACGTTGTGGTGTGTGTGTGTGTGTGTGTGTGTGTGTGTGTGTGTGGGGGGGGGGTTGGAGGTTTGATTTAATAGCCGAGGTTAACCAGAGGTCAGTGGTAAATGGACGAGGCAGACAGTCCCAGCCGGGGGATAAAGAAGGCACTCGAGGGCCCTGCTGCTCCGCATGCCGACAGATGTGGGATTTGCGTGGTTCCGTTGTCGGCGTTGTGCAGGGACGGGACGTGTCCCAGACGCCTCGGTGGACGGGCCGTGTCCCAGACGCCTCGGTGGACGGGCCATGTCCCAGACGCCTCGGTCCATGTGCAGGGACGGGCCGTGTCCCAGACGCCTCGGTGGACGGGCCGTGTCCCAGACGCCTCGGTGGACGGGCCGTGTCCCAGACGCCTCGGTGGACGGGCCGTGTCCCAGACGCCTCGGTGGACGGGCCGTGTCCCAGACGCCTCGGTGGACGGGCCGTGTCCCAGACGCCTCGGTGGACGGGCCATGTCCCAGACGCCTCGGTCCATGTGCAGGGACGGGCCGTGTCCCAGACGCCTCGGTGGACGGGCCGTGTCCCAGACGCCTCGGTGGACGGGCCATGTCCCAGACGCCTCGGTGGACGGGCCGTGTCCCAGACGCCTCGGTGGACGGGCCGTGTCCCAGACGCCTCGGTCCATGTGCAGGGACGGGACGTGTCCCAGACGCCTCGGTGGACGGGCCGTGTCCCAGACGCCTCGGTGGACGGGCCATGTCCCAGACGCCTCGGTCCATGTGCAGGGACGGGCCGTGTCCCAGACGCCTCGGTGGACGGGCCGTGTCCCAGACGCCTCGGTGGACGGGCCATGTCCCAGACGCCTCGGTGGACGGGCCGTGTCCCAGACGCCTCGGTGGACGGGCCGTGTCCCAGACGCCTCGGTCCATGTGCAGGGACGGGCCGTGTCCCAGACGCCTCGGTGGACGGGCCGTGTCCCAGACGCCTCGGTCCATGTGCAGGGACGGGCCGTGTCCCAGACGCCTCGGTCCATGTGCAGGGACGGGCCGTGTCCCAGACGCCTCGGTGGACGGGCCGTGTCCCAGACGCCTCGGTCCATGTGCAGGGACGGGCCGTGTCCCAGACGCCTCGGTGGACGGGCCGTGTCCCAGACGCCTCGGTCGTTGTGCAGGGACGGGCCGTGTCCCAGACGCCTCGGTGGACGGGCCGTGTCCCAGACGCCTCGGTCATTGTGCAGGGACGGGCCGTGTCCCAGACGCCTCGGTGGACGGGCCGTGTCCCAGACGCCTCGGTGGACGGGCCGTGTCCCAGACGCCTCGGTCCATGTGCAGGGACGGGCCGTGTCCCAGACGCCTCGGTGGACGGGCCGTGTCCCAGACGCCTCGGTGGACGGGCCGTGTCCCAGACGCCTCGGTCCATGTGCAGGGACGGGCCGTGTCCCAGACGCCTCGGTCCATGTGCAGGGACGGGCCGTGTCCCAGACGCCTCGGTCGTTGTGCAGGGACGGGCCGTGTCCCAGACGCCTCGGTCCATGTGCAGGGACGGGCCGTGTCCCAGACGCCTCGGTGGACGGGCCGTGTCCCAGACGCCTCGGTCCATGTGCAGGGACGGGCCGTGTCCCAGACGCCTCGGTCCATGTGCAGGGACGGGCCGTGTCCCAGACGCCTCGGTGGACGGGCCGTGTCCCAGACGCCTCGGTCCATGTGCTGGGACGGGCCGTGTCCCAGACGCCTCGGTCGTTGTGCAGGGACGGGCCGTGTCCCAGACGCCTCGGTCCATGTGCAGGGACGGGCCGTGTCCCAGACGCCTCGGTCGTTGTGCAGGGACGGGCCGTGTCCCAGACGCCTCGGTGGACGGGCCGTGTCCCAGACGCCTCGGTGGACGGGCCGTGTCCCAGACGCCTCGGTCGTTGTGCTGGGACGGGCCGTGTCCCAGACGCCTCGGTCGTTGTGCTGGGACGGGCCGTGTCCCAGACGCCTCGGTCGTTGTGCAGGGACGGGCCGTGTCCCAGACGCCTCGGTGGACGGGCCGTGTCCCAGACGCCTCGGTCCATGTGCAGGGACGGGCCGTGTCCCAGACGCCTCGGTCCATGTGCAGGGACGGGCCGTGTCCCAGACGCCTCGGTCGTTGTGCTGGGACGGGCCGTGTCCCAGACGCCTCGGTCGTTGTGCTGGGACGGGCCGTGTCCCAGACGCCTCGGTCCATGTGCAGGGACGGGCCGTGTCCCAGACGCCTCGGTCGTTGTGCAGGGACGGGCCGTGTCCCAGACGCCTCGGTGGACGGGCCGTGTCCCAGACGCCTCGGTCCATGTGCAGGGACGGGCCGTGTCCCAGACGCCTCGGTGGACGGGCCGTGTCCCAGACGCCTCGGTCCATGTGCAGGGACGGGCCGTGTCCCAGACGCCTCGGTCGTTGTGCAGGGACGGGCCGTGTCCCAGACGCCTCGGTCGTTGTGCTGGGACGGGCCGTGTCCCAGACGCCTCGGTCGTTGTGCTGGGACGGGCCGTGTCCCAGACGCCTCGGTCGTTGTGCAGGGACGGGCCGCGTCCCAGACGCCTCGGTGGACGGGCCGTGTCCCAGACGCCTCGGTCCATGTGCAGGGACGGGCCGTGTCCCAGACGCCTCGGTCCATGTGCAGGGACGGGCCGTGTCCCAGACGCCTCGGTCGTTGTGCTGGGACGGGCCGTGTCCCAGACGCCTCGGTCGTTGTGCTGGGACGGGCCGTGTCCCAGACGCCTCGGTCGTTGTGCAGGGACGGGCCGTGTCCCAGACGCCTCGGTGGACGGGCCGTGTCCCAGACGCCTCGGTCCATGTGCAGGGACGGGCCGTGTCCCAGACGCCTCGGTGGACGGGCCGTGTCCCAGACGCCTCGGTCCATGTGCAGGGACGGGCCGTGTCCCAGACGCCTCGGTCGTTGTGCAGGGACGGGCCGTGTCCCAGACGCCTCGGTCGTTGTGCTGGGACGGGCCGTGTCCCAGACGCCTCGGTCGTTGTGCTGGGACGGGCCGTGTCCCAGACGCCTCGGTCGTTGTGCAGGGACGGGCCGCGTCCCAGACGCCTCGGTGGACGGGCCGTGTCCCAGACGCCTCGGTCGTTGTGCAGGGACGGGCCGCGTCCCAGACGCCTCGGTCCATGTGCAGGGACGGGCCGCGTCCCAGACGCCTCGGTCCATGTGCAGGGACGGGCCGCGTCCCAGACGCCTCGGTCCATGTACAGGGACGGGCCGCGTCCCAGACGCCTCGGTCCATGTGCAGGGACGGGCCGCGTCCCAGACGCCTCGGTCCATGTGCAGGGACGGGCCGCGTCCCAGACGCCTCGGTCGTTGTGCAGGGACGGGCCGCGTCCCAGACGCCTCGGTGGACGGGCCGTGTCCCAGACGCCTCGGTCGTTGTGCAGGGACGGGCCGCGTCCCAGACGCCTCGGTCCATGTGCAGGGACGGGCCGCGTCCCAGACGCCTCGGTCCATGTGCAGGGACGGGCCGTGTCCCAGACGCCTCGGTCGTTGTGCAGGGACGGGCTGCATCCCAGACGCCTCGGTCCATGTGCAGGGACGGGCCGTGTCCCAGACGCCTCGGTCGTTGTGCAGGGACGGGCCGCGTCCCAGACGCCTCGGTCGTTGTGCAGGGACGGGCCGCGTCCCAGACGCCTCGGTGGACGGGCCGTGTCCCAGACGCCTCGGTCGTTGTGCAGGGACGGGCCGCGTCCCAGACGCCTCGGTCCATGTGCAGGGACGGGCCGCGTCCCAGACGCCTCGGTCCATGTGCAGGGACGGGCCGTGTCCCAGACGCCTCGGTCGTTGTGCAGGGACGGGCCGTGTCCCAGACGCCTCGGTCGTTGTGCAGGGACGGGCCGTGTCCCAGACGCCTCGGTCCATGTGCAGGGACGGGCCGTGTCCCAGACGCCTCGGTCCATGTGCAGGGACGGGCCGTGTCCCAGACGCCTCGGTGGATGTGCAGGGACGGGCCGTGTCCCAGACGCCTCGGTCGTTGTGCTGGGACGGGCCGTGTCCCAGACGCCTCGGTGGACGGGCCGTGTCCCAGACGCCTCGGTCCATGTGCAGGGACGGGCCGTGTCCCAGACGCCTCGGTCCATGTGCAGGGACGGGCCGTGTCCCAGACGCCTCGGTCATTGTGCAGGGACGGGCCGTGTCCCAGACGCCTCGGTGGACGGGCCGTGTCCCAGACGCCTCGGTGGACGGGCCGTGTCCCAGACGCCTCAGTCGTTGTGCAGGGACGGGCCGTGTCCCAGACGCCTCGGTGGACGGGCCGTGTCCCAGACGCCTCAGTCGTTGTGCAGGGACGGGCCGTGTCCCAGACGCCTCGGTCGTTGTGCAGGGACGGGCCGTGTCCCAGACGCCTCGGTCGTTGTGCAGGGACGGGCCGTGTCCCAGACGCCTCGGTGGACGGGCCGTGTCCCAGACGCCTCGGTGGACGGGCCGTGTCCCAGACGCCTCGGTCCATGTGCAGGGACGGGCCGTGTCCCAGACGCCTCGGTGGACGGGCCGTGTCCCAGACGCCTCGGTGGACGGGCCGTGTCCCAGACACCTCGGTGGACGGGCCGTGTCCCAGACGCCTCGGTGGACGGGCCGTGTCCCAGACACCTCGGTGGACGGGCCGTGTCCCAGACGCCTCGGTGGACGGGCCGTGTCCCACACGCCTCGGTGGACGGCCGTGTCCCAGACGCCTCGGTCCATGTGCAGGGACGGGCCGTGTCCCAGACACCTCGGTGGACGGGCCGTGTCCCAGACGCCTCGGTGGACGGGCCGTGTCCCAGACGCCTCGGTCCATGTGCAGGGACGGGCCGTGTCCCAGACGCCTCGGCGGACCGAGGGGCCACTCCGCGTCCTAATACTCGGCGTATGAGCAGAAGGCAGAACAGCTGGTTACGTTCACCGGAGAAGAAGCACTAAACAAGCTGAAAGAGAAAGATAATCACCTCTGTCCCATCAAAGTACCCAGAAGCTGCCCCGGCCTGCCCGCCGCTCCGCCCGCCGCTCCGCCCGCCGCTCCGCCCGGACTACCCCGGGGCTCGAACCCAGGACCTTCTCGCTGTGAGGCGACCGCGCTAACCACCGCGCCTCCTCCTGTGAGCCAATGCTAGGGTTTATACAGGGTGCACGCAGACCAGCTCCATCACCCACATCCTGCTGCACCCTGCAAAGCCTTTTCACACCGTCAGTCTGTTGCTGCAGCAAATGCATGTAAACTGATTTCTACTGCGCTGGCTTTCCACATCCTGACATGTCAAAAGGTTTATTCTTCCATTCAGCACTGAACAGGCTACGTTCCTCAGCAGACTACACAGCGTGTTCACCTTGCTACGTGCCACGCCGACTACCGTCCCAGAAGCCGAGCGGGCGCGGAGCAGCAGAGCCGGCCAGCAGACCTCCAACTGCCAGTTCAGCTGCCAATTCTTTGCCCCCACATCCGAGCGCACACTGAATATTCAATGACTTTACACGAATGACGAGCCTAACTGATGACTCTTTTATCAGGAAATTCACCAAATTAGCATACGGAAAGACGGCCACCTGCAAAACGGTTTTGTTTTGTCTTTACAGCCAACGTGGAAGAGACACCGCCGACAACGGCTGCCGTTCTCCACCACCTGCTTCACGTTCTACATCCACACAATTTTACTTACCGCAAACATTTGCTTTTACTCTGCTTGATTTTACAGCAAGGACGCTAAGCCGGTTTCAAACAGAAGAGTCGCTGCACTGTCCACTTAAGTTATAATTAACTAATCCAGTTTCCTTTATTAACCCCTCGGGGAAATTCAGTTGGAATCACCTGTTCCTGAACAAGACAGACTTTATGTTGAGTGACAGCCAGTGGCGGCTGGTGCTAAAAATGTTGGGGGGGGGGGCACCATGTACCTTGGTGCAGCACACCTGACAGCTGCTTTACTGTCCACACAGTCACAGAGGTATTAAGAAGGACCATGTGGCCTATAGGTTTTATCAGGGTTGGTAGACGGTGGATGATTGACAGTTGAGACGAGGCGTGGTGGTGGGTGTGAACATGACAGACAGCCACGAGAATTGTCCAATCACATGAGATCAGAAAACATTAAAACAATACCAATTCACTGCCAATAAAAGTGGGGGTGTCTGGGGACACAGAACAGCGCCCCCTGGAAAACCTGAAGAAACCAATCAGACAGCAGCCTCAGGTCACCTGCTCGCCACAAGTTTGAGTGCTTACATAAGGTATGGTTTGGCCGGCGCCCCTCACCCAGGAAGTATATGTATTCAGACAGGAAGTATATGTACTCAGACAGGAAGTATATGTACTCAGACAGGAAGTATATGTATTCAGACAGGAAGTATATGTATTCAGACAGAAACCAACCAAACACCATGTGAACCAGTATGTAATGCTGCTGACAGGCGCTCACAGACTGACGACACTTTTACTTCATCATTATTTGCATTACACAACTACATTATATTTAACATGTTTCAGTAGATTTCTATCTTGATATTTGAAGGGGGCGGCGCCCCAGTGCCCTGTACTGGCCAGCCGCCACTGGCTCGCACAAGTCATGACTCACTGTGGTCATTTAAGAGCCCATGGCATTTATCGTAAAGAGTAGGGGGTTCTCTCCATCTGGCCAGCTAATCATCCCCCATGTCATTGGCTCCATGATTCCTCCCTCTCCACCTCATCCTGAACTGTGGTGAGCATTCTGGTGCAAAATGGCTGCTGTGCATCACCCAGGTGGCGCTACACATTGGTGGCGCTTGAGTGCTGGGTGTGTAGCTACAGCTCTATACGTATAAATGTAATCCATCATTATATAACCCATGTCACACCATGCTGTGAAGCAGGTTTGGGCTCAGACATGACAGCATCCAATCAGGAACTGAACAGGGGCCCATTATCTTATTCCACACAGGTGTCTGTACAGTTATTCCCACCCTTGCATGAACTCTGCTGTGCAAAGCTACAAGAAGATGTGCATTAATATGTTGACTGGGTCCCAGTCCCAACAGGTTTTCTAAGCAGGCAATACAACGCTGCAGCATGGGGACGCCAAAACATCGGTTCTGATCTCATTTAAATGCTGACACCTACTACATGCGAGCATCATGATGGACGAGCACGGGTTCAGATGGTTGAGTCCCGCAGTGACTCAGTCTGGTTCATGTGTCTCTATGACGTCAGCACAACACTAACGTACTACACACAGTATTTACTTAGACATCAGCTGATGAGCTCGTCTTCACAGGCATCAGGGCTAGGGCTCATACCGAACACAACACAACATTCTCCCCAAATGCACTGTGGGGATTCAGGCAATAAATAATGCAGATAGCCAGGATGGATTAGTCCAGGACGGATTAGTCCAGGACGGATTAGTCCCATCTTACTGCACCTGGCTGGAATTGATCGTCAAGAAACAGGAAGGAAGCAGAGACATGTTCCAGGAAATCCAAAATGGCCGTATGTCTCATCAACGGCGTTTCTGCTCGGCAGCCGTGTCCTGACTACCACAGGCTGTATTCCTAAGTCGGCTTTGGCTTGAGGGCAAAGACGCCTGTGCTGCATGACACTTGATGTCAAGATTAGCCAGATTGTTTCTGCACCTTATCAGGTTTTCAAACGCAAGGAATCCTCACCAATCCAGTTGCACCTCAATAGTTCTGAAGTCTTGGGCGGCACGGTGGCGCAGTGGTTGGTGTGGTCACCTCACAGCAAGAGAGTCCTGGGTTCGAGCCCCGGGGTAGTCCAACCTTGGGGGTCGTCCCGGGTCGTCCTCTGTGTGGAGTTTGCATGTTCTCCCCGTGTCTGTGTGGGTTTCCTCCGGGGGCTCTGGTTTCCTCCCACAGTCCAGAGACATGTAGGTCAGGTGACTCAAAGACCTGTAGGTCAGGTGACTCAAAGACATGTAGGTCAGGTGACTCAAAGACATGTAGGTCAGGTGACTCAAAGACATGTAGGTCAGGTGACTCTGCCGTACTAAATTGTCCCTAGGTGTGTGTGTGTGTGTGTGTGTGTGTGTGTGTGGGCCCTGTGTGATGGCCTGGCGGTCTGTCCAGGG